>NW_019175077.1:2300975-2578273 GCF_002260705.1 Seriola dumerili
ATATATATATATATATATACATATACATACATATACATATATATATATATATATATATATACACACACACATATACACATACACACACACACACACACACACACACACACACACACACACACACATAATTAACACAAAAATTATGGTTTACTGCTATCAGTGTATGTATGCACAGCTGCTGCATTTCCCAGTCATACTTGCTAAAGTGTTGTGTTTTGTTTGCATGGATCTATGGTTTATGCACTTAACTAAATATCTCCCTTTTCATGTGTGTGTGAGTTGTGAGTGTGTACTGACCCTGGCTAGCTGCTCCTGCAGGGGCTCCTTGGTGGCCTCAGGGCAGCTGTCCAGCTGGGAGCGCTGCTCACACACAATCTGAGCCAACCTCTCTACTCTGCCCCTTTCTGCCTGCAGCAACTCGCACGCCTGACATACACACACATAAACGCACACACATGCCCACACAAGGACACATATACCATGTACACATTTGTTTATGTGTACATATAAATGCAAAGACACATACACACACACCCAGGATAGAGAGAGGATGGTAGCGTTAGTTGGACTGGGGAGCCACAGTTAATTACTACGGTGACCAGGTCCGCAACATCACTCTAGAGGGAGGGGAGGGAGGGGAAGCTGTAGAAAAAGTAATAAGGGATGGAAAAATGGGGAGGAACTGAGTAAAACTGAAGGCAGAAAGGTGGTATGAATATTGTCTTGCCTTTTTTCCTTTGTTTGTTTGAGTGGAAATGATTGAAGGTGAGGACTGATGGGTGAGAAAGGAGAGGGATATATGGAATGTCTCAGCAGAGGATTAATTAACACATTAATGGTTCTCTCTATAGATACCACGCACACGCACACACGCACGCACGCACGCGCACACACACACACACACACACACACACACACACACACACTGTACATTTGTACAAATGTACAAGGCCTCAACTTCACTTACTCTTAAAAATAATCTTTTAAAACACTTATCTAATCATTCTGTGTCTTTCCCTCAGTATCATTACAGGGTTTTACCATGGACACTATCTTCCATCTGTGGGGTGCATGGAAATTTCAGAGTCAGGGGTAGGACTCCAACAGAGGAGGACGTGACAGTGCCAAACCAAAGTATATGCACGAAAACACACACACACACATACAGTGGCTTCAGTCCATGCCTCAACCATGCTTCACAATAGGGATGGTTTAAGCAGGGGATAAGCATTGCCTGGTGTTTGCCCGACATATTGTTTGGAGTTATCTTAATATGTTTCTCTCATCATACCAGAGAATCTTTTTTCATATGCTCTCAGAGTCTTTTAAAATGCTGTTTGGCAAACCAAGTGAGCTGTCACATGTCTTTTACTGAAAGTGGTTTCCTTCCTGCCACTCAACAAGCCTGATTGATGGGGTGCTGTTGAGATGGTCGTCCTTCTGGCAGGTTCTCCCATCTTTGCATCGGACTGAAGCTCTGTTAGAGTGACTGAAGGGTTCTAGATCTCCTCCCTGGCCAAAGCCATTTTTGCCCAGTTATTGGGTTTGGCTAGATGGATAGTTTTAGTTTTATACCCTGATCTATGCCTAGCCATACTTTTGTCTACAGAGAGGTCTTTGGATTAGATAGGTTGGATTTAAATTGGTATTTGTCCTGACATTAGGTGTGAATTTGAATTAGGATACATCCCCAATACATCACTGTGCTGCGCACAGCTCTACACTAAAATAAGGTTCTAGCCATCTGAAAGAGTACAATATTTTCAGTTCATTATGAAACTGTGGTAAAACTAATTAGATTGTAGCAGAGCACTGCAATTGAGTAGGCGGTCCTATGTGGCCCAGGACACATTTTCATTCACACTAAATGTATGTGACCACATGTGGCCCGGACCACCTCCGAATGTGGTCTGAGTGATCAGATCTCAAATGCGTCCTTAATGCATCTTGGGTGTGTTCACACCTGTCCTCTTGAGATGTGATCACCCAAGAAGCCAGGTCTGAACAGGGCTATACACACGGTGTTCACCTTTATAAATTATGTCCAATCGATTCATTTTGCCACAGGCCACACATTATGGGTTATTGAGCATAGACAAATGGCAATTTTATCAATGTACAATTAAATCTACAACAAAATAAAGTGTGCAAAAAGGATTAAAATAGGAAGCCAATGTAAATACAGATGGACATACAGTACACATGTGCACTTTCCCCCACAGCAGTGTGTGTAAGATGGGACCACTTGCTGACCGGTGTACCCCGTACAGTATTAGCAGATATATATTTGGACGTGACACAGCATGAGAAGGATTAACACCTATCAGTTAGTCACATGACCCCTAAATGTATGAGAGTCTGAGTAGCCTGTATATTTTCAATATCACAAACACACATACACCTTGGCAAGAGAAAAGCAGACTGCTTGCTAAAACCCATGTTTCTTCCCTCTGTCCAATACTAATAAGACTTATCAGTGAGTCAGAAATGAAATTCAAACAATTTGCAGAAGATGCCTCATCAAATGCTTCAGTCTGTGGATTAAGGCTCTCTACATTTTAAGTACACTTTTATTCTTGACCCACCAGTGTGTTAATGGTCTCTGTGTTAGCCATTATGAATCTCTGAGAAGTATTCCACTCAATATCAATGTTTTAGAATGAAGCGTAGCCTGTTTAATACCTTTTCTTTTTCCTGTTGGGACTTGGTCTCTAGGTCAGCCATCTTATTGTGAAGTGATTCCAGAGCCTCCTTTTCCTGATGGAGAGCAGCGACCTCAGACTCCTGCTCAGCCTCCACCAGAGCTTGTTCAACCTCCACCTTGGATAAACAAAGAAAGATAAGTTAGCCATGTGTAGTGATTCTCTGGGTCTCATTTAGGTTAAGTTCTTTGTGAAGAGAGCTGATCTGAAAGTCCTGGTTTATCCTTACTTTTATTAAAACCTATAATAACACCATTTAATATCTGTTGATAGTTGAAATTTTAATTCATCTTTAAAAGCAGGGCTTCTAGACTTAACATAAAACTAAATTAATTATTATGATGGTTATTATTATCTATCTTTCTGTTCTCTCTCTCTACCTCTCGGGCAGATTCCTCCATTTGGTTATCAAGCTCTTTGATCTTTCTTTCCAGCTCCTCCATGTTGTTCAGCACCTGGATCCTCTCCTCCTCCACCTGCCTCACCTCCTCCTCTGAAGGTCTTGTGTCCCGTCTGCGGTGACGCGCTGCATCATCTATAGCCTGGCAACATCATCAAAAGAGTCATAGATTGTTAATGTGAGCAATTGTTAATATAAGAGCCAATCAGAGCCAACTTTATCAGAACCAATACTGGAACTTTAAGGTAATTAGTTGTAATATTAATCACTGACACCACAGAAAAAGAAAAAGTTTTCTTGTGGTGAAGCAGAACTTCCACTGGACAATGACAATCTTACAGCAAACAAATAAGGGTGGACACCAACACACACACACACACACACACACACACACACACACACACACACACACACACACACACAAATGTCAATTCTAAATGGTAACACTTAGCCTGCTCTAATCTAATATATGGGCTGTAAATATCTCACATCTGTGAATGTGAAAGATGTGTATGTTGATCGTTCAAAGTATTAATAGGAGTGATCCTTGTCACTCACATGTTCTAGAAAGAACAGGGTGGTTAAACACTTCCCACAATTAATCCTGATTAATCTTTTAAGAAGCTGACCAAAGTCAAAGGAGCTCCTCTTGCAGTCTTGTACTCCTTTCATACAGGGGTTGCATATGATGTTGAATCCACATTTATCATTAATTTGATTAGAGAACAATCTCTTGAAATCAGTGTTTACAACCACAGAATGACAGAAAAGCTATAAATACCAAAAAAATCTCTCTTGCTTGCACTTTTTTTCTCTTGCAGTTTGTTTTACCGAGTAGGATAGTCCCCTTCTAATCACTAGTGACACCCCATCCATGAAAGGAATGCCTGTTCATCACTGCTGAACAGCACCTAACCCATGTTCAGCCCCATTCAGGAGGAGAGTCATAAGGTTAGATTACAATGGTGTGAAAAGGTTATTGTTGATGGGAGATGATGAGCTGGCTGTTCTGACAATGACAAACCCATCTGTGGCTGAGTGAATTCAGGTATCATTCCCTTATTTAATGCTTGACATCAGCTAAAAGATGTGATAGCAGGGGCACTCCATGTGCACATACGTGGCATTTTTGTATTCACACAAAGCAGACATCTGCATTCTAATTAGCATCCAAATAGACGTCCTATTTCTTATACCTCATTGTTCCTCTGTGTACGTGGAGAAGGTGAGGGGGCAAAGCTTCGCAGACTGATGGTGGGCGATTCTGCTCTATTGTCTCGGTGACTACTTCTGCACCTCTGTCGTAACTGTAGATCATCGTCATAGTAACCATTCTCTGATCCAGGGGAGGTCATGTGTCCATTCCCTGTTGTTTCAATAACAGCTGAAAAATCTGAAAAGACAGACGGTGTGTCTTCATCGTCGTCGTTCAGTTGGAGTTTCTCAAGCTCTTGGTTGATCTTTTGGAGATCCGCCACAGCTGAAGTGGGACTTGTAGCTGTGGTGTCTCCATCCCTCTCGGCCTGGCCCAGCTCTGAACATAGAGACAGTATGGTCTCTAGCCGCTGTCGCTCCTGTGATAGACACATATATAAACACAAGCACGTGTTACAGTATGTGCAAATGTAGTAGTGTCAACTACTTATTTTTGTACATTATGATGTTGTCTAGCTTGGGTTATTTAAAAAGGTGTAGTTATAAGTGAAAAGCCCTGAATTGATTTTTGTTACCTGTCCAGTGCCTCTAAGACACAGCATGCAGTGTTGCTGTTGGGGCAACCAAAATAAATAATTTTATAAACCCCTGTAGTGGTGCTGACTGTGTGCCCTGAATATTCACAGTATTACAAGGTGAGATATATCAAACAGACATCAAACAAGGCAATCATTTCAGAGCTAATATAAACTTAATTTACATTTCTATTAGTCTTAGATGTTAGTAAATAATGCATTTTGCACATTTTCATACTGACTTTCTTCATGTACATGCATATACATTTTTAAAATCGTTAAAGAGAATGTACAAACTGAACACTCTGTTATATTCCATAATAGAGAGTGTCACAACAGCTCAGCTAAAGTATTATTTATTTCCATCGTAAAATTAAGTTTCCAAAGCTCAGGTTACCTGAGGAAGCATTGCAGAAATCAGTCCCTCTTGTTATAATGTCCTTGTTTGGTCCAAAATATACTCAGTATTATCATTTCTTGTATGTCATCTAGTTTAATATATAATTTGCATATCCTAGAAAGAATATTTTCTCTCTCTCTCTGGGAATTCCTAGAGCAAGAGTTCCCCCTTCCACAGATCTGCCTGCCCGAACAGTTATATGGGGAGCTATGGAGGCTGTTAAGAGTCAAAATACCCCCTTATAGGTTCAGCAGTAACTTCTCTGGAGGGAGAAGTATGTATGCCGCACAGGCAGCCTGTGCAAGTAAAATTAGAGAGGAAAAGAAGGAGGCTAGAAAAAAAAAGAACATGGGGCAGGGGTGAGTATATGCGGGTGACAGAGAGAACATGCAAGCTAATGGGAGGGTGGACAGATGTCAACCATGATCAGAAGTATACACAAGAACAAGCAATGACTCCAAACATAGGAATGTGTATGTGTGTACTGCCACTAAAGAAACAAGACACTTTCCAGGGAATTGTACAGTAGGAAGTAATCTGAACCAGGTGAAGTTTGGAGTGTGAAATTCTTGAGACGGTCTTCTGCCAGTTTGGAAACAGCTATCCTATTTCAGAAAAGCATTATGGCTCTATACACATATTATATTGCTTATTATTTAACCTGTTATCTTAGAAATTAAATATGAAAATGTAATTTATTCAAATCAATATAAATAATATAAATAATCACAATATAAATCATTCAGTAATGTACTTACCACTGATGTACACAGTGAGGTCCAAAAGTTTGATTTTTGGATCACTTTAAAGTGGGACCACTTCCATTCACTTCAATGGGAAAGTGGTCTCAGGCTTTTGGACCCCACTGTATGTGTGCAACTGTGCATGCACACAAACAAACATACATAGCCCATTTAACGTGTGTAATGTGAACCAGAAGCTGAGAAACAAGACAGTGTCAGTTTGTCACCTTGATCTATTCTAATAGCCACAAGCCTCTGTGGAGCCCTTACAGTAATCAGCTGTCATCTAAGGAGACAGATGGAGAGGGAGACAGAGAACAAGGACAGTGACATGGTGGTATAAAAAAGGGTGTAAAATTAGTATGAAAAAGAAAATGGAGGGAAGGACAGAGTGTGAGGGAAAAAAAAAAAAAAACAAGTTGAGAAATACAGTATGAGCTGGTGCTGCTTTGGTCTAACACATAGTTGACTGAAAGAGGAATTCATATATTTAGCTTTTTCTATCCCGCTCCGCTTTTCAGATGAAAGAAGAGTCACGTTTATTCTAATATCTCATTCTACCTCTTAATCTCTCTTTCTCCCAACCTGTATTCCCTTATTCCTCATGATTACTTGTCGGTGCCCCCTTCTTAGTAGCAACCATAGTTCTACTCTCTTTTTACAAACTATTTACGGAACCAAGACAAGCTGCTGTTGATGGCTGGTTACAAGTTGCCTAAATGCAAATTTACAGATATGAACTGAGGCAATGCCATAACTGACACTTAATCCAATCTCACCAAATACATCTAAACTGTTATAAATGGCACAATTGGTACTCCACCCTGCTGCTGTTATTGTGTTTCTCTGCAGGTTTCCTGAACTACCACTAGATGGCAGACAAAATTAAGACAATGAGAGATGCTCTCCTGAGCTTGAGGACTGGACTCGAAGAAGCTCCTCTTGGCTTGCTTATAACACCTAGCCATGTCTGATCAGAACTGCTTAAACAATTAATCCTTTTATTATTGGTTATTTAGAAACTATTATTCAAAACATATTCAAAAGTGATAATCATTTTGGCAATTATAGAAACTCAAACCACTGTTTGAATTTACATGCAAAATTTAATGTCCCTACCAGGTTGCAATCTGTTACATCAGGGCCAAAACTAAAAATAATTGGTTAAATCGTTAATAGTTGGTAAATCAAAGTGAATAAAATCCAGCATTGTGGGGTCTAAATAAATGGTTCATCTTGATATTGGGCAAAGTGCAAATGGCTCTCTAATCAGTGCAGGAGAGGCAGGTCCACATAAATTCCACCTTGCTATCATAACTGCAATCCATGATATCTGGAAGCTAGCCAAAAGCCACTGTGAAGCCGCTTGTGCACAGTTTGGTTTGTACAACATCCAAAAATCTATTTCTCAAAGTTAAAGAGGCACCAGTCTACTTAGCAGAATATGTCTGCGTGAAAGAGAGGGACAAATAAAGGGAGAAAGGAGAGCAGGATTTTGAGTCCAGTTGTCATTATATGTTGAGCATCTGTTTGTTTATCCACCTGCTGCACAGTAACTCTGCTCTCTAATCTTCTTCAGTTTCTCTAACCGACATCTGACTGATGTGTTCTGTGGCTCCACAGTGGACTGAACCACACCGGGCGGTTCTCCAGATAACTGACATAAACACACACTACATATACACAAACACACAGACACAATCCAAGCACAGGGTTAAGAATAGTTCTGTTAGTATCGGTTAACTGCCATCTGTGTGAGTGGTAAACCTCACTTTGTGTGTGTGTGTGTGTGTGTGTGTGTGTGTGTGTGTGTGTGTGTGTGTGTGTGTGTGTGTGTGTGTGTGTGTGTGTGTCTGCATGTGTGTGTCTTAAGCTCCCTGGGAGAGTATGTTTGAGAGGACAAGGAGGAGGTTATTGATGAAGGGAGGCATTCCTAAACTCATTCCATTCCTTGCGTGCATATGCATGCAATCACACAATCTTCCACTGCAAATCAAAACGTATCTTCTTTCAGTAATCTTAACAGCAACAGATCTTAACAGTCTGTCCATCTTTAAGCATAACTAATTTACACTTTGCCCCACAGGATGCAGTCTGTGTTACAGTTTATATCTACATATCTATACACTGACACATGCTGGATGACATGAGGAAAATATGGTGTTCTCTGTACAAATGGAGACAAACAAACACACACTCTAACTCACCAGTCTCTCCACTTCCTGCTCACGTAGTCTCTCCTCTTTTTGGCGCTGGTGGTAGTCAGTCAGTTCCTCCTTCCCACTCAGTGAGCTGATACTTCCCCTTCTTTCCCTGAACCCCCCTGGTGGAGTCACACCTGCCTTTCCAAACGATGACCTCCTCTCTCCCAACCCCATCCCAGGTTCCAGCCCTGCCCTCCCAAAGGATGACCTCCTCTCTCCAAGACTAAGGCCCAGGGAACCAGTGAGTTCTAGATCTAGCCCTCGCCTCTCCTTGTCCCCCAAAGACAGCTCCATTCTTTGGGAAACACCATGGCTGGCCAACTGTTCAGGGTCTGGAGGGCTGGAACCCATGGAGCTAATGGAACCCACTGAGCTAGAGGAAGTAAGGCTGAGTTTTTTGGCCACACGAGGGGAAGAGGAGCCCCCTGCTCTGGATGGGATGGTCACATCAGGTGGGGTTGTTGTAGAGGAGATGGACGGAGTGGTAGAAGGCAAGTTTTTAGTAGAAGAGAGGGAGATAGACACAACACCTTCTCCCTGAGTTTTGGTCTGGATTTGATTCCTGTTGGAGGTCGGATGGGTAGAGATACTAGAGTTGTGGTTGAGGTCAGGGCTGGTATTGTGGCTGTTCTGGCTACTAAATTTGTAACCCCCAGCAATATCGGATCGCCGTGGGGGCAGTGTTGACAAGGTCATCACTCTGTTGTTGTTGTCATGAGGAGATGGGGAGTGGCAGAGGCGTGGCAGCGAACGGCTGTGCCCTCCTGCCATCATCCCACTCAGCGAGCCTGCTGAGTATTTCCTGGTTCGACTGCTAGGTGATGGCTCTTGGTTCCCACAGCTACGACGACCAAGACGGGGGCTTGATGGCATGCTAACTGCACCTCCTGTAGATGGAGTGCGGGATGAGGAGGAGGGAGGAAGAGAGAGGAGGGAGCTATCGCTACAAGCAACAGAATTTGAAGAGCCTCCACAATTCCATGTGGACAGTAAAGGAAAGGAGCCCTGGTTGTGCAACCGCCGGCTATCACCAATGGCCAAGTTGTCCTGGTTGCAGACAACTGAGGTGTGGGTCAGGGGGTCAGATCGACGTCCAGGGGAAAGAGGGGGGGCGGATTTCAAAGACATGGGTGGACGATCAGAGCCATAGAATCGCCTTGCCTGTTCCTGATAGGCTGATGAGGATGTGGTAGGACTCATTACAGGTGTGGTGGGGGGAGACTGAGAGACAGAAATAGAGAAAAATATATCACAATTAGAAATACTTAAAAAATCTGTCTCATCATAAATATCTAATGCACATAAAATGGTTTTAATATGACAGAAGTAGATGAACAGACAAAAATACACAAAAGATAAAAGTGTAGCTTGACTAGATTTATGTTTATAACTAAATCTCGTGTTGCAAGTTGAACAATGTTGAACAATGTCACAGAGGATAGTGGGTAAACAAGGTTAGCCATGTTTGGTCTTACAGGTAGGAAGTAATTCCAAGTTAGTCCTGTTTAGCTCTAGGGGAGACATCAAGGCTACCTGCACAGACTTCACAAGCCTTGTTTGAGTGTGCTATAGAAAGCAGGATAATAAACCCTATAGTGGAACTACATGATGGCTGACCTGTGTCACGCTGAAGTAAGAGGGGTTAGCATTCCCGTTGGCTCTCAGGCTGTTCTCCAGGGCAATCTTCTTGCGCTGCAGCGTGTCCATCAAGTCCCGAAGTTCAGAGGCTGATCGCATGCCCCTCGCACTGCTGGTGCCACCCGCAACTGCATAGCTATAGTCACTGCTAAACTTCAGGTAGTCTGGAGGGGAAGGGAGATAAAATGGAAGAGAAAAGAAATGGATAAAATGGGAAAATGATAGGGTAGATACAACACAAAAAAGCTGTATGACTGGAATAAGCCACACCAATGAATAAAGAGATGGATTGATTTTAAATTATTTTCAGTCAGTCTGAGGAAAAAAAAAATCATTAAAATAAACTGAAGATGTGAGAAGAAGGAATAGGGGGAGGGGCAAAGATCCATAAATGGTAGCAGAAAGAGGAGAGAAAGTTTGTACCTGAAGCTGCAGCTATTCATACATGTGGCCCTTGGCAGAACAAACCCAACCCAAACAATCCTTAACTGGCAGAAAATCCCCCAGAATAGGAGTCAACACAAACGCTCTATGCAAATACACACTTGCACAAAACCATCCATCTGATCCAAGACAAACAGCTCAACTCTAACTTAAGTTCAGTTCGTTAGTATAGGATTTGGGAAATGAAAAAGACCACAAAATCTTCTGGAATACCCTCAAGAGGCCCCCTGCCCTTCCCAGAGCCTTTTATTTAAAGGAGTTTCAGCAGTGAGGGGGTCTTTTTCCAAACCTCAACTGAGTCAGTTTTTACTTCCCCCTTGCTAAATTTAACTAGGAAATATCAACCAAAGACTATCCTTTTACATGTTAAAATATCACTAAGATTAACAGATGTTAATCTGATTGATGGCTCTGGTTTGCTTCCAAAAGGCCTATATATTATCCTGTCATCAGAAATCTAGATAAAAACACTTGGGTAGGGGGAGGCAATATGTGAGAAACCTGCTCAGTTTTTTTAATCATCTGTGGCATAATGTGGAAAAGGAACTATTACAATGTTCAAGCTTAGACCACCCAGAGTTTAACTGGCACACACATCCACACACAAAAGCTTTGGCTCCACCTGAGAGCAACACACAAATGTGTATGGCACATGTGTACATATGCCAAGAGTGTACATATATGTTAAAGACTTTAAGCACAACTGCTCAACTCCTCCTGCTTAGTTGAGTTATATTGTAAAAGAAACTAAACTAAACTAAAGAGTACCTAAAGGGGCACGTCATAGCTGAATATAAGCCTGGCAAAAAGAAATGGGGCAGAAAATGAAAAACATAAGATCTAGAACCGCACACACACACACACACGCACACACATACACACGCACACGCAGGGTGTTTGTGTCCATACATGGGCAGATTTATACTGGAGGCCTGGTGTGCATCAACTCTCCTCTATCGTGACTATTTTCTTCTATGCACGGCCACTGTGAGAGTCCTCACTTTAAGTTCACATGTCAGAGTGAGAGTCTTGGCAATCAGAAGGGTAGCAGTAAAGATTTTGGATGTCTGTTATATTGCAGAAGTGTGTGTGTGTGTGTGTGTGTGTGTGTGTGTGTGTGTGTGTGTGAGAGAGAATATATGCGTAAAAGAGATGCAAGTAGTTACTATGAAAACATCAGAGAGGCTGGGGGGAGAGAGAGGTGCATTCCTTGTGTCTAGGAGTTTAAAGAGCAAGGATTCCACTTATGGTACACACATATGCACACACAACACACCCACCTTACTCACAGCCAGATAAATCACTAAGGAGACAACAGGAGTCCAGCTGAATCACCATGGCAATGAAGGGGCACCAGATGAAAAAAACATTCCATTATGCTTTGAATTTAAGTTTTAGCATGTGTTTGACAGCGAGAGCATGTATTTAGGAAAGACATATGAAAGCCGAAAGAAATAACTGTTTCTCTTTCTTACACACACACACACACACACACGACTAACATCCAAGTTTCTCACACCTGTTTGCGTTGTCAGACATCACATCAGGAAAATAAGGTGATGGAGGACTACAAGTGGAGAAGAGGTGAAAAGCAGCTAAGCAATGATTGAAACAGTGGAGGTGGAAAAAAAGATGTGGCAGAACAAAGGAAGAGAGGAGGAGCAAAGAAAAAAGAACAGGTATTACAGTTGTAGCGCAGTTCAGGGGTCAGGGGAGGGGTTTACCAGACCCCCTGTATGTGTGTATACCTGTGTTGTAGGCTAAAGCTGACACAGGGCTCTTTTGTGGAAGCATGCTTTTCATTCTGCTTGCCTCCTCAGGATGGTTGAACCGGAAAAAGTAGGATTTACCCAGACACAAAGAATAACCTGGAGAGAAAAAACACACAGACACAGAAGGTAAGATACAACTAAAAATGTCAATTTAACTGCAAGTGTGGGAGTTAGTATAACACAGACAGAACAACAATCTTGAAGAGCACAAAATAAACTACACCTTGGTGACATGTATATCAGGTATACACATCATACACGATGTATGAAGAGATAGTCATGAATACAACTTTAAATAGGTACAAGCCTGGAATATTTATTCACAGCCAGACACACACTTGCACTCAACCAGCCGTTCCAGACCATAGTATTTATTCTGGCCATCAATTAAGCTGAGAGGGCCAGGTATTAAACAAGATGTCAGGGTCACAACCTCTGTAATACACATGGCCAGCCACAGCTGTCCAAATACCTCAGAAGGGAAGGAAGAGAGACAGAGGCTGAGCTGACACACACACACACACACACACACACACTTCAAACAAAGTGTGTGTGTGTAAGGAAAAAAAAAAAAGAGGAGATAGCAAGAAAGAAATGAAACGACTATACTGATGCACATTTTGAGGATTGAACAAAAACAGACAACAGAAAAATCACAAGACTGACTGGAAAACAAAGAGCCCCTCACTTATTTGTCGGTTTTCTCACACTCACATGCAGTATTTCTGCTCTCTTTGTTCTTTCAACCTTCATCCATTCGGATAAGCATTACAGTAAACCCCCACAATGATTAGCATGTGTGCAAAAGGCTAAAAAAGCACCTCCTTAATAGCTCCATTACAGTTACATCAGATTCCTTGGACCTGAAGTTAGACACAACCACTGAAGCAAGAGGGGGATAGCGAAAGGGTGAATGGAAAAAGACTGAATGGAAAAATGTCGAGACCATTTTTCTTTTGTTTCCCTTCTCTCATTTTCATCTTAACTTTGCCCTTTTCCCTCTTGCTCTACTGTTTCATCAACAACTTATATATAGTTGAGCTGAAAGACATACTTTTCTCGACATTGCCTTTAGAGAGCAGATTTTTCTTGCCTTCAAAAGCTGCAGTGTCTCAGCACAGGCCTGAGTGCAGCGGTGAGATGGTGCTAACACCACACACACATGAAAACAGTCTAAGAAATGTTTAGACTACACAGCTAAACTGTAAACCTCTTAAATATACTTTATGTAAACAGTTTTGCAGGTTTGGGCACAAACTGTGAGGAAGTGGCATCATGACAGAGAGATCAAAAGATGTGTGTCTCTGTGAGGAAAAAAAAAACAGAAACACACATACACATTAACCTTGTCAGCTAGTGTGAGCAAGATCTAATAATATGGGTTTCGCATTGCCAGACATGATTAATGTGAGTGCATGTCATCAAAATGCTCTATGTAGCTATGTGTGTGGGAACATGTCTTGTTACAGTGCCTGCCTAAGGACTCCCAGTAGCTCAGTAATTTGCACAACAGCAAACACACAGGCATGCGCGTGCACACACACACACACACACACACACACACACACACACACACACACACACACACACACACACAGCTCTTGTAAAAATCTAATTTCCTAGCCTCAATTGTCTCGCCATGTGCAACCTTTAAAGTTGAGGGTAAAGTGCATCACCCTGATTTGTTCACAGCAACCCCGCCCCCGCCTTTCTATTTCTACCCCTAACCCTTTCTATTTCTTCTCAACTACTTAGCTAACAAATAACTATTAACTAATCCTCTCCTCCCTCCCATCCTAAAATCCATCTGTGATACCCTTTCAAGAAAACACAGCATCCTATCACAAAACTCTCATCGTAACTGCTTACACACAGACTAACTTTAAGCCTGCTGTCCTAAATAACTTTTTGTACAAGTTAGGACACACACATGCTCACTCCCCACGACAGTCACACACAAAGACATACTATCCACAACAAACATGTTTAATCTTATTCACGCGTTTACTCGTTTACCAGCAAATTGAGTTTGCCTCCCATGTGGAAGCATGCCCCCCCTCCCCAAACAAAAACACATGCAGAGACCTTCTTTAACAACAATAAAACTTGAAATTAGCTTGTATATACATTTATAGGATAATTGAAAGTTTGTGATCTACAAAGTCAGACCTCAGAGTCTTTGATGACACAAATGTCCCCTACATCTGTATCACGTCTGGAGTCAATTTCTGTCTCTATATAGATCAGAATGAACCAAACTAGTCTCACCACAATGTTATGGGAGAGGAAACTTCAAACTGTTTCTCTATTTGGTTAACATAAGTGGAGGAACTGCCAATTTGAGACTAGTAGGTCAGAATGAAAAATAAACCAATTACAAAGATCACATGACCTCCTAATTGGTCACAATTGTGTCCTAAGTGATCACAATCAAAAAATTGGAAATTATCCCCCATTTATTTTCTCAAATTGCATGTAAACATGTTGTCTTCAAAATTTTTCTATGATCCTGAAAATCTACATGGTAGTAAACTAAAGCTGAATTTACTCAGTCATGAAGATGTATACACAGACAGGTCCCAGTGGAAGTGTAAATTGGCCTGAAAACCACAAATTAACCCTCTCTGGGGAACAGAGGACCAGCAGTAACACCATAAACACAATTTTTCACACACTCTCTCACTCACACACACACACACACACACACACACACACACACACACACACACACACACACACACACACACACACCTCACCCGCTCAGTAGCCATCTTCTCCCTGTTCTCTCTCAAATCTTACCCGTTAAGCATCACTCCAACGTCCCACCCAACTTCTTTCAAGCAAAGTTCACAGGCCAGGAGACAACCACGGGTAAAGACAACATCAACAACTTCTTATCTATCAGAAAGAAAGGTAAACACAAACTGATAACGTAGGACGTATTTCTCATTTGTCTTTATAATATAAGAGGGGAAATGTGCAAGAGGCAGGCTGAAGAAAGACTTATGAACACAATACATCCAGAAAATTGAAGCAGGTTTTGTTTTCAAATGTCAGGTATCCGAACGACTGAGCCTGTCTTTGTGGCCTTAGGCTAGTTCTTTTTGTCACATACACTCACATCAGTCTTTGAACCTGTCAGCTAATATATGACCCAAAGGCATGAACACCAAGGTTATTTCCATCAAAAGGTGCTGGCAAATTGCAACAACCAACTGTTTGTGATGGTGTGCTTCCAGAGTTTGGCTACAAATAATAAATTCAACTTCCTTGAGAGGGTTGGATTGCATTGAGTATCTGCACTGATTCACAACTCCAGCCCTGCTGAAAGAATATGCCATGTGAAACTGTGCTTTACAGACTTATGCCATTTTTAAAAAGTCAAAAAAAGCATTAAGTTAAAGAGTAAAGGCAGATACACCTGAATTCAGTGATTTTCCTCAATGCGTTCATATTTCCACTGATCTATGGTGACAGATGAGACTTAATATATATTTTTAGCAGCTTCCATTGTGGCCAATCTCATGGGCGTTTGATTATTTTTAAAGGAAAGTCTATATTAACAGCTATTAAGCAAATGCTGTTTATCCTGGCTGGTAGTAGAAGCTTACCCTTCTTAGTTAAGTGTCAATTAAGACAATCTTCAAATAAAGGTATCGACTGATGATGACGACTAGAAAATGTAAGATTGATAACCTGTTCAAAGAGCTTGTGAGCCTAGTTTGAAAACATTACCACATACAAGTGGTAAGTAATATGAAGGTAACATATAACATCGCAAATAGGTACAACATAATATTTACTTTACGAAAATTGTATGGTAGAAGGATAACGTAGCATAAAACGGATACAGTCCAGTAGTAGTAGAAGTGCCAAAGTAGAAGAGCGTCAAAACCATGCCTGAGTAAATACAACGCTACTTTGTTACATTTGTTAGAGATCACAGAAATCAGTCACAAACCTTTTTATTTCCATTCAGTAAGCACTTATAACGAAAGAAAATCAATGTTCTTCCCTTTAACGTCTCATAAATTAATATAACAAGCTACTCAAAAGAACTTCTGGTAAGAAAAGAAAAAAAAACTATGTCGCTACACCGCTGACGGTCTGTGTTGTTCTCTGGCTCTTTCCTCCACGGTAAAAACGCCTCTTCAGTCGTCCTTACTCCGTGTAGAAGAAAGTTCACAAATTTACCGTCCACTATCCAGAGTCTGGGACTGTACCACTTATTGGTTAAAAGGGGTTGGAGGCTCAGGATTTACGAGAGAGAACGGTGTAAAATACTGTCGAGAAACCCAATATCATGATTGAAATATACATCTTCAAAACAACATGCAAAAGAGAAGAACAACGAGTGTAAGTAATTAAAAACCACATGTAAACTAAGAGCAAAATACGCCATCACCCCCTTCTGTAATTGGCAGGTTTAAAGACGATAGATAGTGAGGTATTTGGTGGACGCCCCCTCAGCTTTTCTTTGTCTACCTACCAATTTTTCTTCTTTTCTTTGAAATACCTTGGACCAGTGTAACGCCAAACCAGTTGGCCCATAGAGACTGACTGAAAAACCTTGTAAAACTGGTGGTTTGTTTTTATGCAGACTTTGATCTAATTCATTTAAGAAGTGATTAATTTGACTTCTAAGATAGCTAGAGAAGGAGCATGTAAAGATTTAAGGGTATGCCAAACATATTGACTGGTTAAAGAAAGAGTGGAAGAATTTAGGAGGGAGAGATAATACTGAAAAGCAAATAATAAACTTTTAGATAGAACTTTGCCCCATGGCCAAAGTCTTGTCTAAACTGTTTCTTGTTTCTTTCAGATGCTTTGTTATTTGCAACCATTCAAAACATGAACACACAACATGAACCCATTGACAGTGTGCAGGCTGTGTATGTGTGTAGAGGAAAAGAAAAGGAGAGTGGCCATTAGAGCAGCTGTGTTTTGTTCAGCAGATAGATTTGCATTTGCTTTATACCGGTGTGATTGCTGGGAGATTGAGTTTTGTACTCAAACTATACTGACATGTGAACTGACAAAAACATCATGTAAAAATAACTGCAAGATGCACTGGATATAATACGCAGAAAGAGATGTTAACCTTTGTAAACTACATTAGAATTAAGAATTAAGAAGGCCCATTATACTGCCTGTTTGTCAGTGCTGTTATTGGGACACAATGACTGTCATTGTCATCATTGCTGTTATTATGCTGTATAACATATTATTATTATATTCTACAAGTGACTTGTAGCTGTTAGGAGTGAAGCTCATGTGATTCCAGGTCAAGTCCTAAATACAGAACAGATCACTTCCTAAACATAGCTAATCATCTCCAGACAGCCCTCCAGTGTGTATATGTGTGTTTGTGTGTGTGGTTAGACTAACTCAACCCAGAGCTTATGAGACCAGCATATATTCACAAAAGATGCTGCTCTCTCTCTCTTTCTCTCTCAGTCTCTCTCTGCATAATTTTCCAAACCATGCCCTTTTAACTTTTTTAACCCTTTCAATCCTTTCCCCAACCCCTACCTCATGATCCCCTGGCCTCATGTGATGTCAATATTTGAATCAGCCAGACACAGCGGGAAGATAAATAGGCTTGTCAATATTTAACTGAAAACAGCCAGGCCACACAGGACACAATGAAAAGGAGAAAAGAGTACACAGAACAGATGGACACATGGGGAAGGAAAAGTCACTGTGCTGCATGTTCTATGAAATAAGAATGTGAAAGAAAAAAGAAGTAACAGAGTGGGAAGTATCACAGAAGGAAAAACATGTGAAGCAGGAGGAGCTCTGCAGTTGCAAAAATCAAGGGAAATTGGGAGAAGAGAGAAGAGAGAGGACAGGCAGACAAGAGATAAACAGATCAAGATACAGGCAGACACAGGGATGTGGCAGGGGCAGAGAGAAAGATAAGAATGCATTAGAATTTGTTATTGCTACTCTGTTTGTGTGTGTGTGTGTGTGTTGCCAGTTTTCTGCAGTCTAATATAATAGAATTTGAAGAGTAGTGTAACCCCTTCAGTTTCTGGAAGCTGTGACTCATTGAAGCAGCTAGCTGTTCCAAACCATGACAAATAAAACCAAACCAGAACCAGAGGTGCACACGCATGCACTCCATTAATCAAAACATATACACAAACATGTGGAAATGCTCTCATACACATAAGCCCATACATTTATGTGCATATACTCACAAACACACGCACGCACGCACACACACACACACACACACACACACACACACACACACACTATGAAATAGTGGAAGAACATACAGTTGTTCCCATGCAGAATGTCAGCACAACGTTAAATGTGCCCATATGACTCATACACCCACTGAAAGGAATGCAGGTTAACCAAACCACAAACTAACCACTCACTCTCTTTCACACACACACACACACACACACACACACACACACACACACACACACACACACACACACACACACACTATGAAATAGTGGAAGAACATACAGTTGATGCATTGAAATTAACTTTAGTCTACCCCTTTACTACTATTGACCAGTAGGTGGCAATATCTCAAAGTTTATACACTGCAGCTCTTACCCTGTGTAAGCGGTGTAGGCACAGTGATTTGGACTCCATCCAAACTGCAGAGGTGACCACAGGGGTCCAGGGTCACCACCCCTCCTGTTATATTGGTAATGAGAAGAGGGTCAGCTTTAAACATACTTTCATTCATACTATCCACTATTAAGATTTTGAACTACAGCTGAAAGATGACTTCTAAAGAACTATCAATTTTAATTATAACATACACATGAAACCACCATCATTAAAAGGCTTTTAGTCTGAAAGCTTCTGGTAAAAAAACATATAAAATGTGCCGCAAAGAAACATCAATTGCATTAAAAGCAAAGATCATTTTCCTTCAACCACTTAATACACTGTACAGTATGTGTGCAGACAGATACCCAGCTAAATAGTTAATTCAATCCCGTATTTATCTTTAAACATACTTTTTGTTAAAAGATTATTCTTATCCAGTGTATTATGGTAATTCATCTGATTCTGTTGCAGTTTTGTTGTACTATTTAATCCTCTTAAAATGAGACAAAAGAGCCCAGCATTTATTACTTAGTGAACTGGTAGCAGATCAGCTCTTTACAAGTTTGACAAAATAAATATTATATTATTTCAAATATTATAATCTCACTTCCCTGGCAGAATTGTTTTCAGTAGATTCAATAGTTTTACAAAAAGTAAGATTATACACTAATATTGAAAGCTTTGTTGATTAAAGGATGAGGCACTGGCCTTTCTACACTTAGCAATGTAAAGATGTTTATTCAAGAGGCATGCCAGTTTTATGAATTCATTTCAGAGAAAGTGAAATGACACTAACCTTCATTGATGATGAGACAGTGCTCTGCCTCGATACTAGGCCCCTGGATGGTGATATCTTGAGGGATTGGAGCATCCTCTCGGCCTATGCGGGTCACCCCTGGAACATCAAGACATACACGTTATCATCAGTAGAATAAAAAATGTAGACAATATTGAATTAAAATCAGGCTTTAATTAGTGAATTAAACATCATGTAGATCTGCATGTCTCTGTAGTATCAAATACTCTTTGACAGCATCTTTACAAGTGAAACTTAAACTGATACCCAAATGCAACTATGTCTTTTTGAACTATATTTGTGGCCTGTGATAAAAGGAATACTGCAGTACTATGAATTTGAACTGGTGCTTCTTCAGTGGACTCATTGTGGAGAAAAATAGAACCCTAGTTCTCCTAACAGGGCTTGCTCACATTGTTGGCATTCCGCACTGAAATGAAAGGGCACACCAAGACGGGATTGTGAAAGTGTGTGGCAACGGTTATACATCGAACAATGATAAAGCAAGATTTAAAATGTCCCAGTGCTGACTCTGCTATTACAATCAGCCTTTTAACTGTATTTGTAAACTTTACCCTAATTTTAGCACCATTTATACTGTGACTAAAATCACACTTATACTTATAAAGTAAGCAACTGCTATGGACAACAATTAATGTTCTTGCATCCTGACTTTACCTCTACCATTTTAAAAAGTATAAAACTAGTGCTGATATAGTTTTTTCATTGCAAAAAGGAGAAAAAATGAACTTTCTCTGTCTCTGAATTAGAAATACAAAGAGAGTGCTGTTATCCATGCAAGACATGTTAACTCTAGAAGTATACGTGAGTCTAACAGTGGAAACTGTTATCCAGCTAAAGACAGATAATCCCTTTATTTTAACGTTTCTAATCTGCTGTCAATGTGTTCATGTGTGTGTGTGTGTGTGTGTGTGTGTGTGTGTGTGTGTGTGTGTAACATATGTAATATTATTTGAATATTACATTCCAACGGAATAATGTGGATTTCTGTATTTCAATTTGTTGTAGTGGGTGATTTCACTCTGTGTATAAGACACTGTCCTGAAACCATGCAGTGTGAGTCATCAGTGTTTTAATATGTTTGGGTTATGGTCTGTTAGCACAGTATTGTCATTTTTGGATGGTTTACTGTGTGTTCAGGCTGTGCATTAAGCAATAAGTGGAATAATTCTCACTTCAAGTGAAAATAAACAGAAATTACCAGGGATGTGGATGGTGTAACTAGTGTAAATATGGGTTTTCAGTTTTCCTGTGAGAGATAGTGGTATTGGCTCCTTGACTTTACTGTGACCCAGTATAGAGTATCACTTTCCCCAATCACACCATTCGACTCATGCCTCTCCAGGACTCAAGAAAATGAAGCGATGGGAGGGCAGAGAGAGGGAAAAAGAGAAGAGCAGTACAGCAGAAAAGGCAGGGAAACAAAGCAATGAGGGAGGGGACTTTCAGGTGACAGTTTTACATGACTGGTGAAAAATTACATTTGACAATTCCGTGATCCATGGCATTGGTGTGGGAGTTGAAGATGGATGGCTACTGTTTGACCTGGTAATCCTACCCCAAGGACTATATACTATATATTTCTATACAGCATGTGTGTTACCTTCTTTCAGTGGCAGAAGGGTGATGGCCACACTCAGCCTTCCACTGCCCAGGCTAACTAGATGAGGTGTGGCTGTCTGGACCTTCAGCCCCTTCCCTGTGTCGATCAGATCTAGCGATGGAGACTGCAAGCATCAGAGTGGAAAGGTCAGTCTTGCACACAATTTATTTATTTATTTAGTAAATTCTTTGTCCTCTGAAGACAAGAAAAACATAGACCTCCATGAAATCCGACCCTCAAAAATATTCTGCAGAATGATAATTTATTTCATATGGATTTGGCTCTTTACCTTTGAATAAAGGGTTTTGAAATACATACATTTCATAATTTGTTGATGAATGACATAGCATCATAGCATGTGTGATTGTGTATATTCTCTAACCTTGGGTTCAGCTGGAGACATCTGGTCTGATTCTGGTTGAAACATCATCTCAGAGTCCTGCAGTAAATATGGAGAAAAAAGCAAATCATGTAAAGTGGCTATGTGGAAAGTGGTAGCATATACACACAGACACAAATATAGTATACATACTGTATAGTACATGTAGAAAGGCAAGAGTAGGGTCACATAAGTACAAAAATTTAACACTTCTGCTCAGATCCCACATGAGAGGAATTATCTGTGTGAAAGGGGAAAATACCACACACGCAGACAGACACGCACACACACACACACACACACACACACACACACACACACACACACACACACACACACACACACACACACACACAACCAAAGCTGGTTAGCAGTGGGAAGAACTGGCAGAAATGTTCCATGAAAACATTGTTCCCACAACTTGTTAATTATGGTCTGCCATTACACTGCCTGGTGCTTTGAATGTGCATGTGTTTTTGTGAATGTGTGTGTGAGAGAGAGAAGGCAACATATAAGGTGTATGGGGAAAGTGTGTTTGCGTTGACATATAAGTCAGTGTCTGTGGATATGTATGTGTGTGACAGATATAGGGAGATAGCACATGAGATACAAGACGAGGAAACAATAAAAATTAAATATAAACCTGATCATGCCATCCCAGTAAAATGGCAGCTTCGGTTTTTAATGTTGCTATGATTCATCTAGGAACTGTCAGGCAATAATAGTAACTCATATCAAATAATACACAATTATATTGAAATAGATTTTACTATAAATTGGGCAATCCTCTTTTCACTGGCCCCAGTCAGTTAGTTTTGTTTTTATCCAACTGCCTGTAGGACCAAAGGATAGCAATATCCATTAGTTGTATGATGTGTCTGTTCAGCCAGAGCAAGATATCTTGACAACTACAGATCATATTACAATTAAACATTGAAGAGATATTCCTGGTCATCAGAGGGTGATTCTTACGAATTTGAATGTCCCCCTGACATCTGCCACCTTAAAACCAAAATTTCAACAAGAAATATCAAAATCCACTTCTAAATTTTCCAAGTGCTCCACAGTTCTGCTCTACATAGGATGAACCCCTACCATTTTAGATACTCCATTAGCTTTCCTCTTATGCCACAGTTCAAATGTCAAGTTATGTCATGACCAATCAAAACATGTTACAATGTAACAGGAAGATGTTAGAAAATTCATGCTCACAAGGAGATAAACCTTTGATTTTGGCATTTCTCTCATACATCCACCTCATGACAAACTTCTAGCTTTGGTTCTATGACTATTTTTATTTTGTATTGATTGACAGTGAGGGTCCCTGATGAAGATAACTTCAAGTTAAAATGTTTGAGTTGGAAATATTGAGGGGGCAGTGAAAAGAACAAGAATGATAAACCATTAAGAGGAATTCAAACAGAGCAAAATAACATTAAACTGAATCAAAAATGCCTTAAAAATGTGTGAGTAAATACAGTGAGATCCAGTGTCAAGGACAACCCCTGCCTTACCCTACAATTCAAAAAGCTTAAAACAGTCCTGCTAACTCCGATTTTCATAAACACCCATTCAACAGCACAAACACATGCACACGCACCCAGCTGGATTAGTAAAATGCTTCTCTCCAAAACACAGATGATTGAAGCATATGGGAAACCACCCCAAACACTTCTCCTTTTGTACCTTCTGTCATCTCTTTCCTTATTTTCTCTTCACTCTCCTTGTTATCCTGCCCACAGTTTTTACCATTAGTATCTTTTTTTTAATGTTTCCTTCCTTTTCGTAAAATGATTTTTCTCTTTCTCTTACTGTTTTTACTGTCTTCTTTTCTTTTCTCTCCTTCTCTCCTTGCCTCATCCTCCTGCCTTTTTAGTGTCACTCCCCTCTCTTTTCTTTCTTTCCTCCAATCACCAGCAGAGGAAGTGCAAAATCAAAGTCAGCTCCATACCACTTCCTCTAATTCAGTGCCAGCTTCCTTTCTGAGCTCACTTCCTCTACTGCTTTGACACCCCTATTGCTTTTAAACACACGCACACACCATCCTCATACCCTTATTACTCTTAAAAACACACAAACATCCACAAATAAAGTCACACATCAGCTCTTTTTGTTATCACATGAAGATATGAGGCCCCACATTCCACAGATTTTTTTTCCATCACTGGTGTAGACAAAGCAAACACACCATGTATGATGGCAACATCAGCTAGACAAGTGTTAGGAAGACCAAATGAGAAATGGAGGTCAAAGTCAGATTTCAAATTCAAGGGAGACTGCTTTTAGTGCAGTGACAAGATTTTATTCTCCTCCTTTCTCCTCCCGCTTCTTCCCTTCCTGTATTCCCTTTTCGGCCTCCTTGACCCTCCCCTTCCCTCACAAATAGCCTCTCCTGTCTTTACTCCATTGTTCCTCCTCATTGTGTCTTGGTTGTTCTCTTTCTTTGTATAGCCTCCCTGCGCCTTCTTTCACCAGGTGAGCTCCAGTATGGGCAGGTCAAGACAAGTCTTTGGCCTTGTTGTGCTCTAGTTGAAGCAGAGCAGTGAGGTGTGTCGAGCCCCCCTCTAGATTTCCAGATTCCAGTTCTGACATCCTAAGATTCTCCTTAGTCTCAGATCAAAACACCAAACCTGATGCTATAATGTATTCTGGACTACTAGATGGTTTAGGTAATTGTAGGTATGTAGAATGTAGCGGTAAACACAAATAATATGCTTATAAAGACTTTTGCCGTTATGGCCTTTATCTAATAAACATCTTAGTCATACTTTTCAATGGTAAATTTTTCCTTTTATGGGAAAGCTGACCAATGTGAAAATATCCTAAATAGGCAGCCCTGACCCACTTATAACCCTTGATCTGGTTTACACCTGAACTAATACTTTAAATAATTGCAGACTAGCAAAAAACTTTGTAAATACACAATGGTTTTAAAATCACAAGGACTCAAGAAGAGACAGTGCATGGACACACAATCTCTCTTTGTTCCCATCTGTAGAACAGCTGAGTCTCCCCAAAACGCTTTGTTTACCCTGCATCTGGGGACAGAGATGGAGAAAGAGAGAAGGCGAGGGATATATGGACTGATGGAAAAAGGGAAAGCAATGGAAGATAGAGAGAGGAATCATAAAAAAGGAATCATAAAACAAGAGGGAAAGACCCAGCATTCTTGGACTGTTTTATCTTATCCTTTCATTTTCTTCATCCTCTGCTTTCATCCCTCTGTCTACTCTCTCCTCTCTTCTGTATTTCCTCTCCATCTGTTTTGTCTTTTCTTCTGTTTCATTTATCTTCTGCATCATTTTTGCTGTCTGTGTTGCAGACAGCATTCTCATAACCACATCATAGTACAATTCCCACTGTTGTAAATGTCACTGATTTGGAACAGAATTTTTTGGCGCCGTAGTTGGAATGATTGAGATACTTTCTTTTAACATTAATTCTAATAACTCATTAATTATATGAGATATCAGCTTTTCACCAGAATTGTTATTTTTGCCATAGAACCCCTTAGAGGCAAAATTGCATGAAACTCAGCAGTCTTATTCAGGGTGTCAGTCTGTTCAAGTGATCCAAATTTGATTGCAATTGGATAAAGCATTCAAGAATTATAACACATTGAATTAATATGTCCATACCCACAAAAAATAGTTAGCCAATCATGGAAAAATTATACATAATATCTCTATAAGAGATATCTAAGATAAGAGCTGTGGTCAGTGTCATCTAAACACAATATGTGTTTGGTAAAGCTTGGATCAATGATGAGGGATAGGTAGACAAAAAAGTGTTAATAATTCAAAATGGTGGGAATTTTTTTATGACACAAATGGGCGTGACCTATAACAATCTCTTCTGCATCATGTACTGAATCCATATTTTCTTTGCCTAACGTTTCCCAAGATATTAGCAGAAGTATTGTGAAATATTTAGTGTTTTCTCTCTACATGGTGGCGCTATCGCTACCATTTTTATGCTTTTAAGTTTCCGTGTTTTAGCATTTATAATTTTTGAGATATTCTTGATACATCATGTTTTCATTATTTAAGCTTTGGAGCCAGCTGCAAGCGTGAAGGATTAGTGACGTGCAATCACACAATAACAATTGCAGAAGGTAGTAAGCACAGAAGAACATCCAACAGGCAAATTAGCAGTATTGTTCTTTTCTACTTTCATTGCAGATATTTAATATTGGCTATCTGCTTTTTCTGTGCATGTGACACACAACCAAACAACTTACAGCATGTTTGTCTATTTGGTTGTGATGTGAGTATTAGCAGTGTGTTTGTCTATTTGATTATGTTGTGTGTATTTGCAGCACATGTGCTGTCAAATTGATTCATTTGCTTGTCTTTTGTCTAGTTGCACGTTCCTTAAGTTGTGGTGGATTAGTAGGTTCATTAGAGAGTGTTTTGAAGCAAACAGCTCCTCAAGATGATGGCTAGGAGCTGGGGTATGATCAGAGAGAATGGACAAATATGTATATGGGTTTTTAGATTGAGGGACTTCAGCTGGCTGTAGACCTCTTTATATACAGTCTATGCTGAAGACATACTACAGAAATAAAATTTGGCTGGTTTCATACACTTGCTTTGCAAACAAAGCAACCCATGTGTTCAATGTGCTGAGCAGTGTGTAGACTTATTTATTGATATGATTAACCTCTCTGCACACATTTTGCAAGACGACAGGACAAACTGACACTACATCTGCCTGAATATGTAGTGCCTGTGTATTTTGTAGTGTTCATGTGTGTGTTAGGGTGTCATATACAGTATGTTGTGTGATTGTGTATGTCTGCTCCTTGGTTTATGAGTAATACAATTTCCCAAAATCTTCAGCTGCTCTTCAAAATGTGAGTAAATGGAGTCACAGGATTGATTGTCACAAGATCTCCTTTCCCTTTGTCTTTGTCTCTCTCTTTTTATTGATCTGAAGCCAAGACAACTCTTCTTTCTTCTCTTCTTTCTTCTTATTTGCTCCGTCTCATCTCTGTCCATTTACTTTTGAATATAACATGTGTTTCATCTGTTCATTGAAGTTCTGCTGTGTCTTGCCTGTTTTTCTGACTTGCCAAGCTGTACTCTTCTTTCAGTCTTTATCTCTCTCTTTCTCCATCTCTCTGTCTCTCTAACATCCCCTCCCCTTACATTCCAGCGTGACCCTCTCCTCCCACCTGACAAAGCCAGTATTGTATCACAGATGCTGTTTAATATGAAGTCTTTCTCTGAGTGGCCCTCATATGGAGCAACTCACTACACTCTCTGTTTTGTTTGCAATAATGTCTTCAACAAGACTTTAATTAGTTTGATAAATGCCTCAGTCACAAACACAACATACACTCACACACATGTAGGCTATACAACTCTGTACTTTTTAGGAACTGATACCATAAGAAACTCTTAAATTTACTTTGTCATGCGTGTGTCTATGTTTGCTGAAAACTTTGCACAACTGAAATTTGAACCCCTGCTGAAGCACAACAAATATCCACCAGGATTGTTCAAACCAAACCAAACTCTCTCACACTTTTCTTTCATTTACCAAGATCCTCACAGGAAAGAAAGTCCATTGTTATTGCAGCTGACTCAGAGTTGGAGGAAATCTAACTTGTTTTTCTATTGAGGGTGTGTGTGTGTGTGTGTGTGTCTTTGAAAAAGCCCAGATTACCTTAGCTGATGGCTAAGGTAAGAGATCAACAAATGTTTGGGTTTCCAAGGGGCTGGATATGACAGATAGACAAGGGGGGACAGTGAGGGAAACATAACCCACATAAGTCACATAGTTGGCATGCTGAAATGAACTGTGACTTATGTATAGAAAACAAAAGAGGAAGGCAGAAAGATGGAACTTTAGATAACAAGAGAAACAAACCGAGTGTGTGGCTGAGACTGGGAGGCAAAAGAAAAGGAAATGAATGAAAAAACAGACAGAAAAATCCAGGGATGACAGAAAAGATTAGTAGTGGACCAAAAAAAGGTTTCCCCAAGTTGCACCACTGGTCTTCAAAAAAAATGTGGTTGTATATACTGGAATGCTGACACACTGAACCAAACATTTACCTTCATACATCAACATTAAAACCAAAGATCTGTTACTACTGTGTTGGACATTTTAGGCAATTTGACTGCAGCCACTGTTCACTCTCAAGAGCCAGTGACTGCGCATAAACAAACCTTTTACTTTCTCCAGCTGACACATGCAGGTAAACACACAAACAGTACCCACTCTTGAGAAAATGCTGAAGAGGATTTTCAGTTTGCAGAATGCAAATTTTAAATACTAATAATAATATTACAAATTAAGTTTATTTTAATATTCTAAACTATCAAACCAATATTGAAACTCCAATTGTCTTGACAACACAGGGTAGAAATATGCATTCCCGACTGAATAGTTGAAAGATTTGTAAGATGATTTATTTTAGTGCTGTTTCATCTGGCTAAATTCTATGTGTATACGCATATGTGCACATACCACATATCAGATGTTTTCAGTCTCGTATCAGTACAGTGGTTATGATGAGTCCGTATGATGGAACAGTTGTATCCTCCTAGTTTCCCCATCATGGCCAGAACCAATTTTACATAATGGTTTTAACATGAGCTAATTCTGATGCAGTAATGTTTTTATAAAAAACTAGTATAACAGTTATGTTTTGTTAAATGAATATATAAACAGCAAGTTTGAATTTGACTAAAATATCTGATGGTTCACCCTCTGAGGTAAGATTTTTATGTTTCACTCTTTGAAAGATACTTAAGACACAGATGTGCTGTAGTCTGGGTATGGTACAGTGGTTGGACCCATCAAAGATAAATGCACAACCTAATAACAACCTAATATATCTATCTTGCATGCAACTTGTTTCCACTTAACTCACAGGACCAAGATAGATAGGCCACCAAAGATACACATACAGACCAACATAGATACACAAAGGCTGATTTAATGCCACTCTCCTACAGACACTCACACATCACAGACATGCATATTCTTCAATCTATACCAATAAATATAAGATGTTAAAGAGGTGGAAGGTGGTAAGACTACATTTCTTTATGTTGTCCCTCAGTCAGATTTCTTAAATTTGTTGGTTGATGTCCATGTTAGGCCACATGTTGTAATTCACTTAACTGATTGGTTCTCTTCTGGGTCCTATAAAATGTATGTTGTACTCATTAGTGGTATTTTTTTTTATCGTGGTCAACAATAATATAATAAAACATATAATGTCTAGGTCATAATCTTGTATCTTTATATCTATTCATTATCTTTATTTTGTATGTTTGTCTTCAGTGGAATCACGTAGGATAATTCTGCTTTTGTACGGGTGGACGTTTAATCAGTAGCGCAGAAAGAAAAAAAACTTACCATTTCATTTTCTTACAGAAAAATCTGTAATTATAGTCGGATAAGATTTACCTTGTCGTTAAACAGCTCATTAAGAAACAAACACTGGCAAGAACCCTCTGAGCTGTCGATTAAACATTAATGACATCATAAGCATTTTTTTTTAAAACTTCAAAAATCACACATTTGGATCATTAAATATTGGACTTACCATTATTGAAGAGGGACTGGCCTCCTCTGTCATGATGCCGAAAACGACGCAATTACGAAGCTGCTCCACGATCCAGGATTATGTCGCCTGAAAATATTCTGTCACTTTTCCTCTTTGTGATTACAGTCTCCTACTTGACAGCAGATGCATTTCCTGTGCCTCGTGAGAAACCTCTGGATGTCTAGGAAAGACTTCTAATTCCTTGTCACATTGCATTGACACACACACACACACACACACACACACACACAAACACACACACACACTTCAAACATAGCACTTACAAACGTAAAAAGCCGGTGGCCAAAGCCAATATCGACGTGTAGAGGAATGCAACAACAGCTGGAAGTTGAGCTGGAGAGGGAACAAGGGGAGGGAGTCTCTCTCTCTCTCTCTCTCTCTCTCTCTGTCTCTCTCTCTCTCTCTCTCTCTCTCTCTCTCTCGCACTCTCTCTCGCTCTGTCACTCACTCACACAGAGAGCATAGGGTGCAGGTGTTAACCATAGACTGTTAACAGAGCAACTACACTTGACCTCTCATTCTTACAGGTTCAAAGAGAGAAGCCTTTAGGCTGGCAGAGAGAGGAAGACAAGAGGAGAGAGGTAGTAAAAGAGAGGGACATAGAAAGAGAGCGAGAGAGAGAGAGAGAGAGAGAGAGAGAGAGAGAGAGAGAGAGAGAATTCTTTTCAGACCTACTTGGCAGCAATGATAAGAAACCATGATAAGAAGCATGTTTAGCTAATGATATTACAACAGGAATGCAGACTAGTCTCCTTCCACAGAAAACAGTCCAGATCTAATACTGTAGGTTTTGATTCATTCAGTTACATGGAGAAAGATCCAGACTGGTGAGCAAACAAACTGGCAAAACTCATATCACGCAGCAGTCAAGGGTATGCTGATAAAATGTTCATAAAATTAAAGCACTTGCAATGAAAGACTATAATATGGATATATGGATATGTCTGTGATGGGCCTATTACAACAAATTAAGTCATATAGTAACATAACAGGTATGGATATATGCAAGGGAAGAACCAACAGTATCTGTCACTACAAAATCAACTTTTTAGAGCCACACTATGCTCACAGCAAACAGATGCAGTTCATAATGATCTTGAAGAAAAAGTAGGTTGGATAGGTTTATCCCCTAAGAGGATATTAGCGGGATTTCAGTGAGAATAAATTTGAGGGAGAACATATTCTTCAGCCAAGTAAAACTGATGTGGCCTTTAATTTCATCACAAATAGTCCTTATATACAAGAGGAGCTATTTATGTAATTGTATCCTACAGGAGCGCAGGTGCAAGATAGATCCAACGTGACCACCCCCTGACAAGAATGCACATTTACCCAAGAGATCTTGCAGGTAATGAGCTAAGTTTTTTGGTTTTCTTCAAACTTGCAGCTATATGAGCAAGGTGAAAAAACCATTATGATAAGTAAAGATATAAAAAGCAAAATTCAAGATGATAAATTATCCTAGTTTTCAGCAGCATATCCATATTACCTCTCTAACACATATTGTCATATTTCATGTGTATCTGCAGGTGGTGGTAGGTCGCTCTTTGCTCTTTTCTAAGTCATGTTTGTCATCTGAAAAGTCTCAGCTACATGCACCATCATGTATCAATCTGAAGACATGATATAGGCATGCCAGCAGTTCTGTATCAGAAGTAGGTAACTTTATTTGGCAGAGGTCTATGCATTTCCCAGTTCATAACAGAAGTTTCATAAAACAACAACATGCATAACACAGAACTGTATACTATCTGTGTCGTGCAGAACTTTGTTTAGGCTATGCACAGAGACCATAACTAAAGTAATGTACAAACTCAGATGTCTGTACTCATTCAGGTGAGCTTGGCATGAATAAAAAAAGGGATGACATGCAATATAGGCCAGAACTGTAGTGCAAGTTAACAATTATGATGCATACATTTTTGTCAACCAATACGACTAACAGCACCTCATCTAGGAAAGCCTCTGAAATTTGCTTCTGTGTGGCAAAATGTCTGCCATGTGGTCATTTTAGTTCTTGACTCAACCTTTACAGATATATCTCTGGAGTCAAGTCTTAAAAAGGGAATAGCTCCATGTCATCAGGATAATACTACAAAATTGTCTTGCAGTTTCTTGAAACTTTCTTTCTTGTCAAGTGTTTCCAGGAGCTATTAAGCTATTATGCCTCCTTGGATGCTTGCCGGCAAAGAGAGCTTTAAGCTTTCCCAATGACATCATCCCAGAGCCTGTGGGTTTGAGAGAGCTGCCGAACCTTTGACAGCATTCCGGAGTCAATTCCACAACTCCCATGTGATCCCAGGAGGCTGAGCAGGAACTCTGGAGCTGTTTGGATTAGGATTCAATTGTTAGGGAGACCCTACTGTGAGAGACAAGTTTCATTCAGATAAATCCTCAACTTGCATTTTGAATAGGTCTTTAATAGCCATTGCTTTAATGCCCATATTCCTTCTCTTTTTAAGTAATTTTTCCAGTCTACAATGCAGAAAATTCTGTGAAACAGTATCTGAACCACTTAGTATCAATACTTTAAATTGAAACCAGTACAAATTGAATTCTATTTCATTATCTGGCAGCTCATTTAATCTCAGAGGAATTCCTCATATTGTTGATGTAAGGCTTCAAGCATTTGTGTGGATAGAACTATTCAAACCATTTGCTTTGAATACCATCTTAATGACAGATAATTGGATGAACCTGACACTGTTTGTGGCTTACAGGTAAGTGAGGTGTGTTTTTTATCTGCCTGCAGTGGTCTGCTGCAGTGCTCCACATGTTTTGTCATGTCTGTCTCTTTCTTCATTCCCCCCACCCATAGGATACTGCCAGTTATCTTTACAGCTGTTGCAGTACTGTAGTCATTGTGATCTAAACGAGAGCACAGAAAGCACACAATAAATCTGTGTGTAATGATGTTGTGGATCTGGTTGGCTCTGGCCACTGACATCACTTAACACCAGGGATATACAATGACTTCAGAAAGCATGCAGATCAGGAACGTCCTGTTTACTTTAATGAAATATAGAGATGTATCTTGAGATATATCTAGAACTTGAGTCCAGCTGTGGCAAATTGAATTAGGTGCACATAGTTTAAAAAGGCACACACCTGAGTATATAAGATGCAATAATTCACACTGCATGTAAGGATGAAAACCAAGGAGGTCAAAGGACTTCTGTCTGTTTGATCTCTATGATAAAACTGTGATGAGGCATACATCAGGGTAATGGTATGAAATAATTTCTAAAGCTTTGAGTCCAGGAGCACAGTGGCCTCAGTAATCGTGAAATGGAAGAAGATTGACCATCTGACCAAAGTGTGTAACTGGGCAAGAAGAGCCTTGTTCAGGGAAGTGACCAAGAACCCAACAGTCACTCTTAGTACTGAGTTAAGGGTCAAGTCTACTTTTGTAAATGAGAGATTTCAGTTTTCTGAGTTTTCTTAAATTTGCAAAACTTTCTAAATCAGTCATTAAAGGTTATTGAGTGGACTAAAATAAATGGCTTTCAAATAGCTGCAAGTCTTTACAAACGCACCATACAACTAAAGTATAAGTGTGACAATATTACTGCTACTTCAATGCTAAACATTGTTATTATTTAAGATTGGAGAATGCACCATGTTTGGCTGTGATGAAGGAGGCAAAAATGATACATCTGGACTATTTATTGTAACCTGAGGTGTAGATGGGATGTAGAGGGGACTCAGGTGTTGGGTCTGGAGCACACTGAGGTTAGAGAAACTGCAACTGTGTTTAGTTGCTACTACAACATCTACTAAAATTACTTTGTGCAGAAAATGTATGTAGAGTTACAGAGTTTTGGCTCAAACACATGTAGTGCATGCAAGTGCATTTTGATTAATTCAGGACTTTATTCTTTATCTAGAAGACCAACCTTGAGTTGTTCTCTTCTCCTGTGAAACCTGGGAAGCACGGAGAGAGAGAGGGAGAGAGAAATGCTCTTCATCAGTCAGAGCTGCTTCTCTCTGCTCTCTCACTTGCATGCCATGGTATGTGTAATTACTGCAAAATTAAAGTGTCTCTCTCTCACTTTCTCTCTCTCTCTCTGTGTGTGCTCCCTTTGCGGTGCTTGGAGATCACGCTCAACTGTGTCAACAATGTGGCCTGGACAGAACAGGCATTTCACACTAGTGAGTCAAACATTGAAATAAAGGACAGAGTTGAAATAAGAAAAAAAAATCTCTATGTCCACTTTCTATCAGTCCAGCTAAACTTAATCTCATCCCTCATCATCTCTTATGGACTAGACAATTAGTCTGTCATTTTTCTTTGTTTCATTTCTTTCACTCTTTCCTTCTCTCTGCTCAGTAAATACCTCTAACTTTATAAGTTAATGTAATATTCCTCTGCTGTCTCTATCTCCTCCTCTTCTGACCACAGGAATGCAGGTCGCCTGTCGCAGCACTGCTGTCATAGTAATCACTGGGCCCACTGTAACACACACAAACACCATAACACACACTAACACATGCACACACCCAGAAACATACACAAACTACAGTATGCTGGCCATTTCCTTCATTGCTCTTTCTCCATGGTTTGTGTTATGGAACCTTCTACATACTTGACACACACTGGACATGGTCATATACTGTGGCTCTTCTATGCATTCCCCCACATTAACAGGAAAAAATTTCTATTTCTGTCTAGTAAAACAATGGAGGTGAAAAAAAATACTGACCAAAGCATTTATAGCTGTATATACTGTATGTATGGGTGCATATTTTACGGGAATTGTGGCACAGGTATCACACATATTTGGCTTTGACTCTGTAATTATGCAAGTCTGTGTATTGTATAAAAGGTGCCAGTGTTTGTCAACTTCAAACTATACAGTCAAACCATAAGTTTTGACACGGTGTTGGCACAGTAGGCTCCTCTTCCACAATTTGTGACTTTGCTTAACATAGAAACAAAAAATATCAAGAAAAACTGCAACCACTACTTTTGTCTCTCGCTCATTTCATTATTGAAAAACACCAAGTGCACAGTTCAAAACCAACTTTATCTCTCGGGCCGAGTGTTTACAATTATAAATATGTTTGAAATACAATAAACAAATTCCATTCTGTTCATGTCAGGTCTTGTCTTTCATAGACTCTTAATATATAACAATTTTGGATGTAATTAGCTGTCTGAATATTTTTCGGAATACCTTATGTGTACACAAGTTTCTATGATGTTGATGCCTAAAATACCTAAATATAGTGTTTTAATATCTGATCCAGGCTTAAAACATAATTCAAAAATTCAATGTGATCAGTAATGGGATAATAATCTTTGAAAAAGGAACAAAACCAACTGTTATAATATTGATATCAATGACTGGAAAAAAAAAGTAAAATCTAGAACCCCCTCTTAAGCATCTGAGATGTTGAACCTTAAAAGTTAAATCATTGTTCATGTTACAGGTAGCTGAGAATGTGGTGAACTGTGTGGCAGTGCCATGTCATAGAGGCAATGTGATATGTTTCCATTTTCCCTCAAAAGGGAATGTATGAAAAGAAATCCCCAAATGAAGTCATGGCTGTGGTCTAACAGGATTTGGTTGGCATTATGAAGATGGTAAAAAAAATGCAACTGAGCATTCTTGTTCTTCTCTGACCTAAGCTCTGGCTTCTTTCGCTCTTTTGGACTTTGTGCATGATATTGTGGCAGAAAGTCAGCTGCAACTAAAACCGTGATGTTCAAAATGCCAAAGGTTAGTTGATGAGTTCCTGGAAGCTTTAAAGGCTTTATGTCATTCAAAACATGTAGAGGTCTCTAGCTCATACAGTAATTTTGTTCTTACTGCTCAAGTGTAAGACAATGAAACCTTGTCAGCTAAAGGACGGTCTGTTTACTAGCTGATGATAACAATCCTTATTTGAGTCACTGGTGTCATATAATATATTATTATTAAAATTAACCTCACAGAATGTTTTAAGAAACTGATTGCAGGGACTCCAACCATCCACTGTCCAACCTCCAACACACCGTGAATCAGCACACATTAGTCCCGTTGTGCAAACGTGTCATCTTGGTTTGCTGTCCCATTCAGACAATAGCTGGTTATTGAGTTTGATGACAATGTTTGCAAAGTCAGTGAGCTCCACAAAGTCAGAGGTGATGATGTTGACCCCGTCCACCCCGGGCCTCTGAACCTCAACCCAGGATATGATTGTAGGCAGGTTTCTAGAGCCACAAAAATGAGAGATGGAGATTAGATTTGGTTAGATAATGGTGGATTTAGAAAACAGGACGTAAAGAAAATAAGTGTGTGAATGAAACAAGCTGCACTAGAACGTAAACAATTCTATAAATTTCTGTTACCCCCAGAATTCTGTCACGCGAATTTTAATTTGAACTGATTTCCTCACCCTGAAAACATAACCAAAATGTCTAGTGACAAATTTGTGTCTCTATTGGTTTCATTGTTATGGCTACAAAGAGTAACTGAATTACAGCAGATATCCACAATCCTGAATCCCCTGTCCACCGAATGCTGTTGATGAGTGATTCACAGACAGCTGTTGATGAGGTTTTGAAATATATTGATGACTCACAATGTGCAAAAAAATTTACCTGATGGAAAAAGTTAAATAGAGTGATGATCAGTCAGTGAGAGGCCACTGTGCCACTATTGTCTCCAAATCAAGTCTCCAAGTCACTTTCTGGGCGGGCACACATACACATACACACACACACAAACACGTACTGAGGAACACACGCCATGACTTTGTAAGTGTACCACTTCTAACACCCTTGAGTTCTCTGCTATGTTTGAGCCGCTAGCAGAACAAAACCAGGAAGTCAGAATGTTTATCCAGCAGTGATAAACAATCCCATTTCCTCGGAAGTGCAAAATTAGGGAACCTCCTGTCTCGCCAGAGCCTCCATTCAGGAATTTTACACCTCAGCATCAGTGGCTGCTTTTCTTACATTTAAGGGCATGGTGGGTATGTGGTTTACCTAAGTCATTCCACTGTTATTTCCACTTAAATGTCAGGCTCTATGAGCTACATGACTGAAAAGGTTTGTGCAAATAACTAAGTCCTTGCTTAGGAAATGAGATCTCTTATCCGAGTGATGACATGTGTTACTGTTTGAGCCTATGTGGTTTGGAAATGAATATAGAGGATTAGAGATGAATCTCAGTGGAATAAAGCAGTGAAGTGACCGAATATTGTAACAGAGAAGCTAGACATAACAGTTTTTTTATAATGGTAGTTAATCTTCTACAAGTAAATGAAACACAGTCATCCACATTGGTGTTGCTGCAACATTACAGTACATCCATGTAGAAGACAGGGTAGAAACTGTAAGAAGCCAAAAATTCATTTCACACTGTGGCAGCTCTATCCTGCCATGACACTGTGTTTTCCTTTCCTTTTCAAGGGCATGTGAAAAACTGGAAATCCTCTTTGTTGCAGGCATGTGTTGTTGTTGCCACTGTACTGCCCCCTACTGACCACAGATTAGAGTAAATAAATGGAACTGAGCAGTAGAGAGGATTCTGTGTAGGTAAGCATTTAATTCCAATGAACGGAGAGTAGGCAGAGATAACTAGTTGGGGTTAGGGTATGGTTGAAGTCAGGTTAAGCATCATAAGACATAACTGGTAAGGGTGAAAGTGAAGGTTAGGTTCAGGTTAAAGTGATTGGAAACACTTAATTTAACCAGAAACAGACTACACTTCCTGCAGAATCTACTCCCAAGCCATCAAATTAAGTTATACGTAAAATCTATATATAAAAACCGACAAAGCAGTTGACATGCTATTTTTTGTTTATCCACAATAACTTAGTCACTGACCTTTCCACCAGGTAGTTACGTAGGCCCCAGACCAGGCCCTTGGCCACAGTGTTGACCCTGGGTGTGAGGATGGCCTGGGACACATGGAAGGAGCCCTGTTTTGCTCTTTCCTTCAGTGTAGTTTCCAGGAACTAGACAGGATAATGTTAAATGGAGGAAATCTCATCTAAATAACACTTCAACTGGGAAATTTTTACAGTTTATGTAAGTATATTACACATGTGTCAGAGGAAAAAACTGTTCACTTTTGTACACTTTACTAACATAGTGAACCAAAGAATTCAGAGGTGTGCTTTTGACATTAGTAGAGAAAAAAGCTGAGGGTTAAGAAGAGACAGAAGTGGAGGAAGAAATGAAGGAGGACAGGGCAGCTGAGGATGAAGACAAGCTTGAGAAGAAAATGTAAAGGGAAATGAGTAAATGCAAAAAAGAGGCTCATAGGTTCATCCCAATCATGAATATAGGCTGGTCTTTAGTAACTGTGGGTTTACTACAACTACAGAGAGCAGCGAATCTTGAAGTGATTCATGCTCATATTAAAGAAATTATATTAATTATTAAATAAATGGTTAAAATTATGCCCAAAAATTATTTACTATCTTTTTTATCTTGAATTCTCAAAGTAATAGTAAGCCATAGATTTCTGGATTGATTTTCCCCCGAAGAACATTTTTAAAAAAGTGTAGGGGGATTTCATGTTGTTATGCCTTTCAACACAAGGGTTAGGATTAGGGTTAGACTGTTTGATTGTGGATGTTCTGACCTGAATGAGCTTGTTGGGTTCGGTGGTGTTTGCCCAGGGAGCGGGGATCTTGCTGCCAGGCCACATTACAGGGATGCCCTGAGCTGAGGGATGATGGTAGAACACTATTACCTGAGGAGAGGAGAGAATGAATGACACTGAATATAAACCTGAAGTTTGAAAGACAGCAAAGACAGGCTTTGACTTTTCAGTACATAGAATAAACTACCCCAGTTTACATCCAAAACTGCTATAGGCTGGTAGGTAGCACTTGGGTCATGAAAATCAGGTGATGAAAATGATTTTGCCAGTTCATTGCATCTACACACACTGTAAGCCTAAAAAGTCCATATTTGCAACCTTTACACCAATCTCATTGTATGATTATCCATAACCCAGTATTTACAGTCATATCTACACACCTTCACACTATTGTCCACATTATGGTCCAGTATGCGGTAGCCCGTCTTGTCTACGATCAGCCTAAAAGGGCTCATGTCACTCTGCAACTCATCTACCTCCACTGGCTACCCATGGCTGCCCAAATCAAAATCAAGTCATGAATGCTTGTCTTCAGAGTGACTTCTGGGTCTTGAACTCAATCAAACAGGCTTATGCTCCTCCTCTGCCACTACATTCCTACAAGGAATGTCATCTGGCATTGCCATCCCTACACACAAGACAATCTCAGTCAAAACTGTTGTCATCTCTAGTTCCCTGATGGTGGAACAAGCTACTGAATACTATCAGCGCAGGGGTGTCCCTCTCTATCTTCAAGAATCTTTTGAAGACTCTATATTCCAAGAGCACCTCCTCTCCTAACACCCTCACTAGCACTTATTATGCACTTTCAGTGCCCTTCTTTACTGATCTCCTTGCACTTATGGAATTGATGTAGCACTTAATGCTTACACCAAGGTCTCCTACTGCACTTAAGCTTTACTGTTGTCCCTCACTTTGAAGTCACTTTGGAATGAAATGTATTGTATAACATGAAACATAGCCAATCTTATACAGTACTATGTACTCAATAGAAAACTTTGTTAGCATCAGTTGTTGTAATATCACAACACAGAATGTGCAACAATTCTGTTAAAAAGACCACTCCTTACTACAGTGATTTAGCAGTGAGACGATATGAGAGCAGGTTGAATGATATGAGAGCAGGTTGGGTTACAGTGTCTTTTCCAGTGACAAACAGAGCAAGGAGGAAAGCTGCACTCTGCAGCTGGTAATTGTGCAAATCTATCTATCTCTCTACTCTATTGCTATTCTCTGCCCGCTCTCCTCTCTTTCTTTTTTCTTTGCCAACTAAGCCAGTCACAGATTAGGGTCATAGGAGCAGAGGTTTAACTGATAGCAGACAAATGACACAGACAAACTGTCACAGCCAATGTTTTCCACTCACCCTGCCTCTGTCTCACTCTCCACTCTGCCACACCTCCTCATCAGCCTCACTCTCCTCACTTGTTGCCCCCAGCTGCACTCCATCTCTAATCTAGCCAGTATATATTCATCCCTGGTTCACTCGCACTTTGCCAGATTGTTCTAGTATTATGCAAGACTTTCCAGCGTTCATCTCTGCACTGGCTTCCCTGTATTGACTCTGCTTGTCCCTGACCATCCTGCCTCGTCTCTGCCCCAGTAAACGCCTCAGCCTTCTGTCCCCGACCACAAGTTCTGCCTGTGTGCTTCCTGGTCCCCGTCTGCCTGTCCCTGTGGCTGTTTGGCGTTCTCTAGCTCTGACATTGCAACGTGAGTGCTTCCCTGCTGGTTTCCCAATCCTTCGTCTGACTCTGATTACCCGCCTGCCTGCTCCTTCCTGGTTCGTCTGCCCCGCTGACTGCACACCTGGTTCCGATCCTCCTGCACCCTCGACTACGTCTCCAACCTACTTCCTAACGGTACCGTTGCCTTCCTACCAACTCATCCCTGTGTTTGTGAGCCTCCCCAACCCGCTCCACTCACCTGCTCCGCATCACAGCATCCCCAGCCCCGGACCCCTTCCTCTATCCCCTATACCCACCTGTGTGCAATATCTCTGCCGGTTCTTTAATAAAAGTCATTACCAGCTATTCACCTGTTTGGTTGTGCTGCAATTGGGTCTTACCACACCCCGTTACACAAACAGGACAAAGTAAACACAATGTCACACTATCTGCAGGATCCTAAAACAGGAAGCAGGCCACATACACACACAGGCTAAGATGTGTGTGTACATGGTTGCTTGCTGAGCCTCTCATCTCTATACATATGTATGTATACATAAAAAGAAAAAGATGGAGAAATAAAATCAAGACTGCGAAAGTGTGACATGATAGGTGAATGATGAGAATGAATGAAGACAGGCAAAAAGAGACATGAAAGCGAATGTGAAGACATGATAAATGCTAAATACAATGAAAGAAGGAAGGCGGGTTAGATGGTGGAACAAGTGTTAATAGGATGACGCTCACCACTAATTCCTGTCCTGGAGAGTTACAGGCTTCATGGATTACCTGACCACAGGGGTTAAGTGGACCATCCAATACACACCTGTAAACTTCATACAGTATATACATGCAATGTATTTTCATGCTGCCATTCACACATACTTGTAGTCAACAGAGAGCCCCCTTCCGTCCTAGGATGCAGATGATGATGATGGTGATAATGATCTTCTATCCTATACTAAGATCTGCAAATTCAGATTAAAATAATTTTGATGATATGATTTATCTACTTTAATCTACTTTAAATTCTCAGTAGTGCCACTGAAATTATTACTGGGAAATCTGGTTGAGAAAAATATTTGTTTTGAAATGTTTCATGATGGTTTTTATGTAATGTTGTACATCCACCTTCATAATGAAAGTGCAAACTTTCAATGAAAGTTTCATTGATGCATCCAGATCTCACCTGATATTTCTTCTCCCATAGATAGTCAAGAGTAATGCTCTCCACTGCACAGTTGTTACAAAGCTTGCTGCCAAACACTTCCTGGAGCATGTTGATGAGGTAAACATGATGCTCTGCATCCATTGCATAGTAATGGTTGAAGTCCAGAAACACCACCTAAATCCACATTAACTTAGTCAGTTAACAGTCCAAGACTCTCTCCATGCTCATAGTTATGTATCAGTGTTTTTATTATTATGTTGCATAAAAAAAATATCAAAAGTCCTTCTTACCTCTTTCCTGTGTCTGCCTAGGAAGGAGTTGATTTCTAACAGACCATCCCTCACCTTTGGGGCAGAACAGCACAAAAGTTGGAGGCCATTTTCAAAATCAAACCTAAAGGTTTGTTGGTCAAACACTAATTAAAAGGAACAGCGTTTTGGTCACAATTTTAGATCCCCAAAGGTTTCCCTTAAGTACATTGTACGTTATGTACTGGAACACAAAGTAGTATATTGCAGTATAAAATAAGGGATAAAGAAAAGTGAAAGACCAATTGTATTGGCTATGTAATTACAATCTGTTAGAGTGCATGAAGTTTTTGTCCCTATAATCAATGAAGCCTGTATCTAATGTTTTACAGCCACAAGTCCATCTCATGATGCACTATTTGTAGCAAAACACTGTGTCATAAAGCAGACAGGCATGTATCAGAGTGACCCATGTCAGAGGAGGGATGTTTACAACTAAATACACAGCCTTTGATCCCTGTACAAGGCCATCTCCATCCTACTACTAACAACAACAGCTGGAAACAGAACACAGTACTAGAACAAAACATTTACTGCTCACTCATGAGACAAAAAAAAACATTTAGACTAGCTGAAATATTTGAATCAATATTCAGATGTAATTTTGATCATTTCTGGGATGGAGTAAGATAATCTAGAAAGACAAAATCATTCAGCATTGAGGGACAATACTGGACTGTGACAGTTCAAAAAGAGAACTATGACAATGAATTGTAAAAGACTATACAAAAGGATAGGGAGACTATCGTAGTATGTCTGTATTTCCTCTGCTCACCTTGTGTCCAAAGAGGCCATGGATGAAGTAAATCTCCTTTCCAGATTCACCTGGTTTGGAGGAGACCCTGAGATCAAAGTAACGAATTCCTGCATCCAGCTGCTCCTTAAAAGTCAGGTTCTAGGAACACAGATCAGGTCACATTATACATTACAACTGGTTGCAAAACCCAACACATCTGCTGCACTGCAAAACACACACTTTCAAAAGTTGCCCAAAATATGTCTTCTTATAAATCATCTACAAGCAACTGGTTTTATTACTAATTTCAGATCTGTACCTGTGTCATGGACCACTTCACCATGACTTTCTTGGCTAAGACACTGAAGACAGTGGCCAGATATTTGACATAAGCCTTCTGATCAGGGCCCACAGGAGCATGCACATCTACCCAGTAGGTGAAAGAATCATGGGACCCTAGAAAAAAGATGATGATGGGGATAGAAAATAAAAACAGGAAAGGGAAATGACAAATAAATATGCACAAGGAATGTTAGAAGGGCAAATGACAAAGATGTAGTTACAGATGTTGAGGGGAACTGAAAAAGGTGAATGTGAAGTATGAGAGAACATAAGACAGCAGGTCAGGACATGCAAGAAAGAAAAAGATGTAAGATAAGGCAGCATACACATGAAATTAACAAGATGGAACTAAAGCTGCATGGGAGAAACACACACACACACACACACACACACACACACACACACATTTTGAAGGAAAGCACAAGATGTGATTGTTGTGCAGTCCTTCAAAAATTTAGGCTATCCATACAGTGGTGGCATCTTAACGCACGGCAGGCTCACCTGGCACAGCGAGGTGTTTTAGTGGCATGGCACTGAGCTTGGAGGGGAGCGAACCCATCCAGTCAGCATTGAAATTCCCGATCCCCGCGGGTCGCGTCTTCATGTCAGAAACAGCCTGTCAACAACCAACCCCCCTCAGGAAACCGCTCTCCGGTACAGACGCACTCCCAGTGAGAGATCCCCGTGCGCTCCCAACAGGTAGAATGCACCATAGGTCATCTTGGAAAGTCAGAATAAGTTTAATTCATTTTCTACATCTATCTTGGCATCTGTTCAACTGTGGCCCGTTTTCCTCCCTCGGTTTCCGCTAAGCTATAGCATGGCTTCGCGGTGCGTTGTGTTCCAACTGGCAAACCAAGCATCCGTTGACAAGACTGGCGGGTGGTTAACGACTGCGATAATCCTCTTAAAGTGAAATCCCACTTGTTATCCCCCTTCTCCTGTTTTTTGTCTTAACCTGCCTAATTTGTGTGCGAAGACTACCCCGTGGACACACACAAACACGCACACGCACATACAGAAAGAGACGGATAGGAAGGTTAGTCTTTGTTGGAAATTATTGTGGTCCAGAGTCAGCAAATGACGTTGCATAGGGAGACCAATTCGGAACTGAAGGGACAGTCCAGGTCCCGGAACGTTCCAGTTAAATATGTGAGTACAGTGCTCTTTAACGGCTGCAGGGCGATTTACCAGACGTGCATGAGCAAAACCAACCAGTTTGTCATCATCCTGAAAGTCTTTTCTCTTGCCAAACCGAAAATAATCTTTGAAAATATTTTATATGAAGCATGAATCCCATTTATTCGTCGCTTGTCGACGTTTACTTACGAGCGTGGAATTAGATCATCGTTGCCTCTTGTGGCCGATGGGTATAAAGCGCCCACCACAATCATGGTTCTCACGATTCGTGAAGTACCAGCGGGCCTCCGGCCGTAGGGGGCAGTAACGAGTCCATTGGTGCTCGATGCACCAGAACGGGGCGAATAAGCTGCCGCACTCGAAAACATACTAGGACAAGTTAAATAAAGGTGAGACTTATTCTTTGTTGGAAGTGTTGTCAAGCAATATTTATTTTACTGTTACAGGAGACACTAGGGATGAGGGTCAACTGGTTGGTTTTGCTAATGTGCGTCTGAACAATCGCCCCACATCAGGTAAAGAGCGGCGCTTAACCTTTTCCCGGCTTTTTCTCTGGGAGGTTTGTGAACGCCTATAAAGCATTAGTCAGCTCTTATGTGTCAAGATATTTGTGACTGCCGAGCCGATTTAACATGACATGACTCTGACTCTACATCAAAACCTGTGCGCCGACAACAACTTGTAATTGTGTGTTCTCAGTTGTTCATTGGCCGAACAATCATAACACTACAGCACCATCCATTGATATAGCACTTGGACTACCACAGATGGTAAACCGTAACATTACAGCTTGAGGTATTGGTATAGTACTTGAAATACCAGAGGTAGTAAACCATAACACTACAGCTCCATCTTTTGGTATAATACGTGAACTACTGTCTCAGGTGGTAGGATGAAGAGCTCAAACTCTGCCACTGTCTCAGACATCCCAAACATTAGTGTTGTGAGTGCTGGAAAATTCGGGAGAAATCCTTCAGTTTGACCAGCTCTGTGTTTGGAAGTAACTATTCATCTTTGTCACTTTGAGTCTGAAATGGGCTGATAAATATTTTATAAACATTTATCGGTACACTTCCGCAGTATCGATCACCGATCCCAAGGACAACAAGTCCCACAATACATTGCCCCCGCATGCATGCGCTACTTGTCACCTGGCAGCTTAAACAAGCGTTTGTGTGTACGTTTCCATAGGGAGCAGTCACGCGCGCATACACGCTCCTTATCGTAAGAGCGAGGATTAAACACTACGAGAATTTTATCTGAAGAAACCTGGTGTTATCAGCAGGCACAGACAACGGCTGAGACAAAGAACTACACCCTTAAATGGTGAGTTTAAAACTGAGAGAAAGAAGAAAAGGGGCGAAAGGCCGGTACGAAGTGGTTGAGGAACTGAACTGACATATTGACAAAAAATGTCAACTGTGTGTTTTTTTTTACTTTTACACATCTTATTTTACAGTATTTTATCAATCAAAATATAATGTTTTTGTTTTATTGGTAGCTGTGGTTAAGTGGGATGTGTAGGCTATGTCAGTGGAGTTATGGAAAGCAAAGGGCACATTTACTTTACCAAGACATTTCACATGATCAAATGTAACTGTTTCTTTTCCACTGTCAGGTTAGCGTCAACGTGTGTTTCAATATAACTGACCTTGAACAGCTTCCTAATGTCATGTTGCCTGGGCAAATCTTAATTCCCTTCAAATCCCCCCACAGCAGGTTGCCATATGTGAAGGCTGAGTGCAGACCAGCAGTCCCGCTGGCTGGCCTCTCTCCTTGTCTTATAATTATTATCTCAGTGAGACTTGGATATCAAAAAGTTTTTTTTAGAAACATAACATTTGCAGTGGAAAAAAAGATGAATTGAGAAGTCTATATGCAGTGTGCAAAAATGGCAACAAAATTTCTAATCTTAATTACATTCACCCAATAGATGATTATCAGGAGTCATAGAGGTAAATCCAGTTTGGACATTCTCTTTGGAGGGGAGTTCCTGGCCCCATCCAATGAAATAAACACTAATCTCATTTTGTTTAGCTGCCCTTGATTCACCTGCAACTGTATTTCCTTTATCCTAAATACAGCCGGTCAGAACTCAAGCAGACAGGTTCTACTTGCTTACCAGCCTTTACTAAAGTTTCATGAAAATAGCTCACAGATGGAATTCAAATCCTTACACCATAATACTCAAAGGCATTAGGCTTATATTGCTTAACATTTTGGTATGCATTTCATTATTATTTGAAACCAATATATCCATTAACCTTTCTTTATTAAAAAAAAATGCCTGGTTTTCCTTGGCATCTCCTCACCCGTCTGAATATACATGCAGTTTTTCAGTCAAGCCCTGCAGCTGCACACTTGACAATTGTTGTTTAACCAGCTCCACCTGTGTCAACTGGCTTGCTCTAGAGAAACTTTACGTGAGTTGATGAAGAAAGGAAGAGTTTTCTCTTTTGGTCACAGTCTCACTTTTGTAATATTTCATCACCAGAAAATGTTATTCAATAGTGCACAACTCACAATCACAATTAATAGGTTTATACCTGGAGGGTAATTGAAATGGCCAAAGCAACTATTGTTTTGTGGAATAAATTTGAGAACACTTTGCATTGATTTTATTTATGTAATTCTGCATGTACTATAAGAATGGGATGTATGCAACACCATATCTAAAAGCTGTAGTCAATAGATTTATTTTTAAGGATGTTCCCTTATTTGCTTGTTATTGCTTCTCTAAAATTTAAAGAATCCTCATGGAGATTTATATGGCTGAATATACAATCTAACAGTGAGATCAGAGTGGCCTGTGGCGTCAATCAAATCCTCTTGCCAGGCATGGGTGCTTGGGGAAGGTAGTGGATGTCGGTAAGCATGACAGTGATGTAACAACCTATTTACATCCCTGTTGGCCTAATCTGACTAGGGCTGCCTATGTCATCTCCCTTGGGTAGTTATGTTTGAGCCTCCTACTAGTGTAACACACACCTACTACTCCTCATCAAGGAAAAAACAAGAAGTGGTTCTAGCTTGTCTTTGCCCTCAGATCACATAAGAATCCTGTTTTCAGGGGTAAGACAAATACCTTGTATTTTTTGTGTGATTTTGTGTATTTGTAGTTAAAATGATTGCGTCCGTTGCTGATGATGTTTTTTTCTTTCCTGTCACTGCAAAGGCTTGCAAAGGTGCAGTGTTGACTGTTGACTGATCTACATCACCCGGATCGGCCCTTTCCAACAATGGATCAGTTTCTGCAAGATGAGTTTTGACTTTCAAGAATAGGTTAAACACTGGGACATGTTGGCCAGATGAAAATTGCCCTGGGAAAGAACAGTTGAAATGTTCTTGAGAAGAGGCTGGTGAAACAACATTTGTCAAGGTGAATAGAACAGGAAATTTGAAATACATTTTGATGAATGAATCAGAAGTGTGTTTCCACAACTTGTTTCACAAATTAGGAAAATCAAAAAGCTGATGAAACCATCTTAAGAGATAATGAATCGCTACACCACCCTGAAGCAGCTTGGTGATGGTACCTATGGCAGTGTGCTGATGGGGAGAAGCAATGAGTCTGGAGAACTGGTGGCTATAAAGAGGTGAGGATGATGATCATTAAAAACATTTTTTTTACTTTAAGATTTAAATATTGTCTCTATTGTCATTTTGAATATTGTGATATAGTTAAAGTGTTGTCTTTCTTCAGTTTTAAAGGCTGCTTTACATTATAGTGATAAAATTCAGTCAACCTATTAAAAGTCCTATGTATATGAACAAGCTTGTTACTAATTTTGTCCATATTGTGTACCCTTAGTTTACATTAAATATTGCATAAAAAGCATCAACAGTCACCCCCAGAATGTTTTCACAATATATATAGTGATGAATGGAAAAATGTGATGTTTGAATTTCCAAACTCACCTACAGAGAGTGTATTATGTCTTTATTTAAGTTTCCAAATATACACTTAGAGAAGTGATTCTGCACTATATTTTAAATGTAGGTGAACTTTGTCTCAGCCTTTTTATACTAATGTGTATTTAATATTTACTACCTAACTAAACAGTTTTATAAGGCAGATATGATAAATATTCAAAAACTTGAGCTTACTTAATGAATTATACTTTGCCTTGGATAAATATCATACTAAAGAAATTCAAAGTGATGTTTAGGACTGTGAACTACTGGTTTCCTGCCATCACCAAGGCAAACAAACTAGCTTCCATGCCTTTGTTTCAGCAGCATGGCAGCAGTGCTCAATAATAGATGAGAAACCTGGGAGATGTGTCCACTGGTTGATCATTTGGTTTCTGTGCAAGACAATACATGTGGTGACGGTGAAAAGGAGTGAAAGTAGAGGGTGTGTGTCAGGTTGCTGACATAGTGGAAGGAACGAACGAAACTGGCGGGCACCCAGAGAGTAGAAAAAGATATGTGCACATTCTGTAACTCTTACATAATTCCAGAGGGAGGTAACGCTGATCAGGGTAGATAGGCTATGGTAAAAGTTTCCCCATATACCGGCTGGGTACTTTTAATGAACATAGCAACGCAAACTGTGATAAGACTGACAACTTAAGGCATCATTGTGTCAACTGTGTCAAAAATCTATGGTGAGGCCTGTAAAGTTTAGAATATCAATTCGTTTCACTTTACAATATATAACTTGCAGGTTTGCTCATGAAATGAAACGATCCGTAGAGACACCTCAAAAGAACTGAATTATTGATGTAGACACACAAAAGAATTTTGCAAAGATAGTGACAGCCTGTGCATTAGATGTAACAAACTGCATCATCATATCTTCTTTTTCTTTTAACATATAAACAGTTGATGTAGCTTTTCCTTTAATGGCTGTCTTTGTGTTTCATAGGATGAAGAGGAAGTTTTATTCATGGGAAGAATGTATGAACCTCAGAGAAGTGAAGGTAAGGATGGTGATGCTTTGAGTAGGTTGTGGAACAGCTTGAAGAAGCAGCACTCCCAGTGCCTGGCAACAGTGAGAGCCATGAGGTGAACATTTGTTGCTGTGGGATGTATGCAATAATGCACAACAACTCTTTGAACACTATTGCCAGTCACAGTTGTCCAAAAAACTTATTTTGTGTATAGTCATTAAAATATTGCAATTTAACTATGTAAATGTCAAACTCTCAAAAAAGGATCAAGAAGGATAATTCATGTTGTACACATTAGTAAAATTTGTCTCTTCATTGTACCTTTACCACCTGAAGCTTATACATAACTACAGTATCAGTTACTACATTACTCTCAGCTGTTTGACAGTGTTCCTGCTCTCTGGCAATTTGTCTCTCTTTGCAACTTGTTAACATTGAATGCCATTACAGAACAAAGCTGTGCAATATCTCTGTTATAAACTTGTCATTAAATGTACATAAACCTGTTATTACATTACATGAGCACTGTCTTTCTTACCTGTGTCACACCAGTCACTGAAGAAGCTGAACCATGCGAATGTGGTGAAGCTGAAGGAGGTCATCAGAGAGAACGATCACCTCTACTTTGTCTTTGAGTACATGAAGGAGAACCTCTACCAGCTTATGAAGGATAGGTAAGAAGTGAAATATCGCACTTTTTGATGCAACACAGTGGTCTACATTTATATCATTACCACAGCACATAGTTTCCATTTGTCAGTATCTGGCCAGGAGCTTTCCCATTGGGTCACAGGCCTGTCGTGGCCAATTTGCCAACAAAAGCACACACTGATAAGGATAGGATTCAATGGTTTCAGTCAACTATTTTATATATCTGATACCACATTATGCCCTCAAAAGTTTGCACTTACAAGGCTTCCCCTTATACAGTGCTGCCAGCAGACTAACACCTTCTCTTGGAGAAGCCCTTGTGTTTTTTGCTAGTTTGGAAACCCCAGGTGTGCATTCTGCATGTATACACATGGATTTGTTGTCTGTGAAAAGCAAAAAGCAGACCAATCATTGAAGCCACTGATGTTTTACAGCTCATTAGTTTAGTAGTTAAATGTGTTTTTTTTTTTTCTTTTTTTTTCTTTTCATGTATGCTTTATTTTTTAGCATATTTGTCCAGATTAGAATACAAACAGTATGCTGTTTATGTAATGATGCTTCCACTAGCAGGTTCATGAGGATTCTATCAATTTTTATGTTTACAGAAAAAAGTTGTTCCCTGAGTCAGTGATAAGAAACATAAGCTTTCAGATATTACAAGGCCTGTCCTTTATTCACAAACATGGTAGGTGTACCGTGTTCTCTTCATGGCTTACAAATGCATGAGAGTGGTTGCATAATGCAAGATTCAACAAGAGTCAAAATAATGAGAGAACTTTAAACCTATAACATTTGGAATATTTCAACCAAAATCCTGAATCAGCAAAGTGGTGGTTAATTGATCAGAATCTTGTAGTTTGTGAACCCTCCACAACTGTCTCATGTAACTTTTTGGTCTGCATTTCTATAAGTAATGAATGTTTGGATACCTTGTATGTTGGGTTGCAAGTTTTCAAAATCTTACTGAAACTTATTTGTACAAACATGTGCCATACATACCCATGCTTCCACACATCCGATAGAAGTGCATGCAACTTTTCTTCCCTTTAACTTTTAACTGCTTTTAACTGCTTTTCTTCAATTTATCATTTATCCCTATTTCCTTTCTTTTTCTGTCTCTTTGGTCTGCCAATTAGAGAGAATAAGATGTTCTCAGAGAATGAAATTAGGAACATCATGTTTCAAGTGCTATCTGGGTTGGCTTTTGTACATAAGCATGGTAAGAGGCTTTACTCTGTCTATCAAGTTGAATTCCTTGTCGAAAAAGTAGCTTGGCCTTTAGTGTGGGTGGTGTGTTTTGATATTGTAAAAAGTCAGTGTGAACCTCAGATAGACCAATAATAGTGTATATTGCATGTGCAAATATGCTTGTTTTATTGTTTATAGCGTGGTAATGCATTAGGTTAGATATACTGTATTTTATAGAGATATAATATACAAATATATTTGTTTATGACATCAAATATTGTAGCTCCTTGAGGTCTACTTGATTCATCAAGAGTAATTTACTTTAATTTTACTTAAAAGAATGATGGGCTTGAACTCCCAGGTCTCTTCATGAATAGAATTTGGATCATATGACAGTGTTACACATCTATCTACAATTCACCTTCATATGCAACTATTTTGCATTGGCAAAATAGATTTTTATAATGTCACCTGGACTATCTTTTTCTTAAAAGTATCACAAATAAAGTTATTATCTAGTGTACCTCCAAAATGCACTGTCAGTGTGTGACAGCTGAAGTACTGTACATTCAAGGTTTGTCATCTAAAATAACTGGGTTAAGGTTAGGCTAAGGTTAAAGAAGCAATGTGGCCCTGGCTGTAAATAATGAAAATGTTGTTGTGAAATACTTACGCAGTGAATACACAGGCCTTCAAACCTGTTGCTGTTCCAGGCAAAGGCAAATATGAACCCATTCACCGGCTCCTCAGTTTTTTGTGCAGTTCTGTCTGAAATTTGTACAGCATTTGCACTAAATGTAAAATGCTATGGCACAGTAATTGTGTATTATTGCAATTTGAGTTCAACGACTAAAAGCTTGATATTAACTGTTGTACAGGTTTCTTTCATCGAGACATGAAGCCAGAGAATCTGCTGTGCATGGGTCCAGAACTGGTCAAAATAGCAGACTTTGGACTGGCCAGAGAGATTCGCTCCAAACCTCCTTACACAGATTATGTGTCAACCAGATGGTGAGAGGAGTTTCTAGACATCAATAGCCATCAAAAATGAAAAGGAATGCCTATGCTTCAATTACATCCTTGTAAAATTCACATTGTAATATGCTTTTATGGTCATTGGGCCATAGAGCTTGAGTTTTTGTTTATTTAAGTACTGTATTGTATTTTCTCTTTCAAGGTATCGAGCTCCAGAGGTCTTGCTCAGGTCATCGACCTACAGCTCTCCGATTGACCTGTGGGCTGTGGGCTGCATTATGGCTGAACTCTACACACTCAGACCTCTTTTCCCCGGGAACAGTGAAGTGGATGAGATCTTTAAGATCTGCCAAGTCCTGGGCACTGTCAAAAAAGTGAGAAGAAACTGAATGGAGAGGTGGAAATACTTGACTTTAGTCAGGTTTTTAATCATTAATGATTTTCTCAATGACAGGAATAAATATATATTTAGAGTAAATGTGTTGATCAGAAAAAGTGCATAAGTAGGCTAGAAGCAGTGTTCCTCTCTCTGTGGTATAAAGCAACTTAAGCATACTCCATGCTCAACAGGGTGCCACTTCATTTCAAAGGCTTTCCCCAAATCCATCACTATTAACTCTGATTGCAAAGCAGAAATCCTTTAGAGCCTTTTTTTGGTATGACCAGGTACTTTACATTGGTCATGGGTGCATGGGCTTTGAGGCTCTGGGTTTATTTTTGTATAAGAGAGGTCTAATGTAGGGTTATACATTTTTATGATGCTTTTCATAATTACATCAGAGCCTCTTTCATCAAATTAGTTGTTGGTGCTGAACAGATGTGTTAAGGGGGTGTTGGATTAATTATTAGGGCCCGAGCACTGACAAGCGGTGAGGTGCAAGGACCCTCGAGCATTGACTAGTGGTGCGATGCGAGGACCCTATTGTAATTCGTTTGTTTATTATTATTCCTGAAAGAAAATTGCATTTTTAAGAACTTTCCCATGCTCAAAAACTCATGAAACTTTGCACATGCGTCAGGTCTGGTGTAAATTTCAATATTTTATAGGTCTCCCCCATGGGCGTGGGCAAAATGGCTGAATAGCACCACCTAGTAATTTTTAAAAATTTAGCCCCCGCTCTGTGTTTCACCTACATACACGAAAATCGGTAGTCACACGCGTCATGCCAAGCCTCACAAAAAAACTCTCATGGACCCATACCCTAAACCAAACAGGCAGTGAGTGTTTCTGTGCAAATCAGGACCTGTTGTATTTCATGTTAAATGACAGAATAAAAGGACCTAACATTATGCAGATCCATACAGTCAGGATATGCCAGAATAATAATATGTAGAATCCCTATGGCCCCTGACTTTGCAGATTAAATTAATTTTCTTCTAAGGAGTAAGAGTTGTAGCAGAGAGTAACAGTTAATGGAGAATCCGATTGACAGTTTGCATGGACATTGACTGTATCGTGGTCTTGTGCAGAAAGTTAATGTGCAATTTTTGTACCGTTTTTGCAATTTGGAGGTCACGTACTTTAACGAACTCCTACTAGGGAATTCATCTGATCAACATGATGATCGGTGACTCTCATCTCAAGACCTTTATGAAGTTAAATTGCGTAGCTTTTGAGTTTTTGTTGGAGGACCCACCTGCAGCGGAAGTGGAGGAAGTGGCTTTATGTCCATGACATAATGTCCAATTTCATTGATGGTTTATCCTCATCTTCTGACCGGTGCAATGCTACACCTAAGAGCTTTTGAGTTTTTGTCAAAGGACACACCCGTTGCGGTGTTGCGAAAATTGAACTCACTCTCATTCCAAGACACATGTTCCAAACTGCCCCCAAACCTTATAGGTTTGACAAGAGACCCACCCTGAACACATCTACATGCTCATATTTGGTAATATACATAGCGCCACCTCATGGTAATATGCAGAATTTTGAAAAAGGAAGTGGTTATAACTCATAACATACTTTTCCCAATCTTCTCCAGAAGTGGTCACAGTATGCTGTACACCTAGATGATGCCTACCTGTTAAAATTGTGAGTTTCCGCTGAAAGGTGTGGAATCCATAGTATATTACATTTTGAAGTGTGATGTCCTCTGATCTGGCTGGGCTTTTACACACGCGTGCTTGTTGCATGGTCTCTGCCTCCACCAGTTGGACGTATTTTAGTCTCACATTGTAGACATCTACATAGTAATATTAATAGTCACAGCGCCACCTACTGGAAACGGGACTTCATTCTTGTGTGACAATTATTTAACTTACATGACATTTTCATTCTAAGGTATGACACAGACCCTCATGTGTGCCTATTGCGTGGTCTCTGGCTCCACCAAGTACACACAATTAAGAATGCATAAAAAATGCTTTAAACCTTTTCTGCTGCTGCACGGTCTGTGCAATAAGTCTTGGCCCATGAGCGCGGTGTCCGGCAGTCATGTGCGACCGCTTCAAATGGTGCGCTGTGAGCCCCCCCCCCCCCCGAGGTGCACAGGAGTGCAAGTTCATCGCTGCTTGCAGCTTTAATTCTGTATTATTATACATGATTTACATGCAGGAGGCGTTTGTCATGTACTATTAAAGGGCAAAATGACACAAAAATATTCAATCTAGACATGCAATATGGTCCATGAACTTTCACACCACCCACCATTTAATAAATTTGATTGACATGTTCTACAGTGCAGAATAAGTTGTTTGTTTTATTGAAACAATGATTGCCTATAGTCCCATATGCTCATGTAACCATGCAAATGATACATGTGCCTTTTTAAAACTTTCAAAAAGTAATATAAAACATTTTCAAGACTGAATTATAAACACTGGCAAAACAAAATATACTGTGTCAATCTCTATTTCAATCTGATTAATGAATATGATAATATGTAATCATCTGATTTTCTCATCCATTAGATGGATTGGCCAGAGGGCTACCAACTAGCTTCTGCTATGAACTTTCGCTTCCCACAGTGTGTGCCGACCCACCTAAAGACGCTGATCCCAAATGCTAGCAACGAGGCTATCGCCCTGATGAAGGACCTGCTGCAGTGGGACCCCAAAAAAAGACCCACTGCCATACTGGTAGGCAAGACTGAGCCTCAAAGTCTGGATATGACAGTCAAGGCTTTATTTGTCATGTCTGTCCAATGTAAATGCCCTTTATTGGGAGTGGAAGTATTCTATATTTTAAGTATATTAACATGTAACAGTCAATGTCAAGCTTACAAAAAATGCTTAGGCACTATATCTTATCATTCCTTATAACCAGCCACTGTGATAATTTATAAACTTGTGCTTGTGAAGATAACTTTCAATTATCTTTTTAAAACATAGTATACCTGTCCTCAGAATGAATTTTCATTACAGTGCAGCATTCACCACTGTATGAAGATGCAAAAACCCCTGTGTGTGTGTGCTCCATGTCACGTATAGCGACTATGCATATGATACTAAACACGTGATGGTTACATAAGTCCCTTTTAAACTGAGATCCTGCTATGTTGCTGTTAAGAAAACCCTCCATTGTGTCAGCTTTGCTTGTTTACACTGAGTCAAACAAAGCCAGCATAATGTCGCCCCTATGTGTGATTTTTAGAAGGCATGCCAGCATTTGCATAACGCAACAGCACCGGTGTCTGTCCCGCAATACCGGCTACCTCTTTTACACAGACATAGATCTGGCTTTTGCTGGCTTAAAGGTTGAACAACATGTCGACCTTGAGTAGGAAACCTTTCCAGAGCTGACAATGCTTTTCCATTCTCCTCATACAAAGCTCCCAGGTGTAGGGTGCACATCTAATTTTAGCATTTTCTTGCTTCTTGTCAAACGTAGAAGGTAAACATACATTATATAGTAATGAAATAACTGCACTGCTTATTAGTCATTATAACATGCTCCTGCAACTGGTTTCAAGTTATTATATTCGTTTTGTGTCTATCAGGATGGCATGTGCATTAAACCTCCCTGCAGGTTTGAGCCTAAAAAATTACACAATGGTTTGATTCATATTGTTTGTATGTACAGGATTTCAATACATCTTTGTGTTATGGAGTTTATAAAAGCTTTATAACAATTGTCACAGAATATTTGGAATAACAGAATAGCAATCTGTATTCCTTTCTCTCTGGCTAGGCCCTGCGTTACCCGTACTTCCAGGTAGGCCAAGTACTGGGGCCTCGTCCTCAAAGCCAGGAGGTCAAGAAAGTCCAAGCTAGGTCCGTGGCCCAGAAGCAGTTCTCAGAGCCCAGGACTGATCCCCAGCAGTTTTCCTCTGATTCCAAAGCCTCCACACCCTCATTGAGAAATCATCAGCAGCAGCTGCAGCATCATCATCAGCCTTTTCAGCAGATCCCCCTGCCCCAAGCTGAGAGTAAACCAGGAGGTGTCAGCCATGCAGTGAGTGTTTCTGTGCAAATCAGGACCTGTTGTATTTCATGTTAAATGACAGAATAAAAGGACCTAACATTATGCAGATCCATACAGTCAGGATATGCCAGAATAATAATATGTAGAATCCCTATGGCCCCTGACTTTGCAGATTAGATTTATTTTCTTCTAAGGAGTAAGAGTTGTAGCAGAGAGTTACAGTAAATGGAGAATCCGATTGTGACAGTTTGCATGGACATTGACTGTATCGTGGTCTTGTGCAGAAAGCAGCATTGCTGGGCAGCGAGAACAATGTTGGTGGCGGTTCAATGGGGATACTGAAGAGCAGTCGTCGTCGCTGGGGCCAGACAGTGGCCAAGACCTCAGATAGCTGGGAGGAATCCGACCATTCAGAACCCACCGCTTCCAACTCCAAGAAACCTAGCCTGGGAAACGCAGAGGAGGAGAGAAGCCCTAAGGAACACCACTCACAGTAAGTGCTGTAAAGGACCAGTGGGTAGGATTTAGGGGGATCTATTGCCAGAAATAGAATATAATATTCATATCTATGTTTTCATTAGTGTTTAATGACCTGAAACAAAGAATTGTTGTGTTTTCGTTAGCTTAGAATGAGCCCTTCATATCTACATAGGCAGCGGGTCCTCTTCAGAGCATGTCATGTTGCAACTGCATGTTTCTACAGTAGCCCAGAACGAGCGAGCCAAACACTGGCTCTGCAGCGGGCCTTTCATGTTTTTATGCTACCTGAGGGCCACCGAAGGTTCTCATATGCTTTTAAAGGGAGGGGTGAGGGGAGTGGTATTCAGTTGGTGCCACCAGATCCTACACATTTTCCTTTAACAAAACTGGATTGGCAATTTCACATTGTTAGATTTCTGTTTCATGCATAATGCATTATTTGAATTGGTAATTGTTTATCTGATTTTAAAGCATTCTATCATTATCATATAATTATCATATCAAAGTTTACTATATGTATATGCAATATATTTGGCCCTATCTAAATTATTTAATACATTTTAAACCCATTACACAGATAGGAGTAAGACTAGCATTCAAGACTTATTGTGATTTGTGATTAAAAAAACAAGGTCCATTTTGGACACAGACCTTTTAAGTGTCTGGTTTCTGTTTTCAGGCCCAAGGAGCAGAAACCTCTGTATACCTTCAGCACAGTCACCAAGCTACCCAACAATGTTAAGACGGGCCAGATAGACCAAAATCTTCCAGGATCTGCTGCACGGCAGCACTATCTCAGCCAGTCACGGTACTTGCCTGGTAAGACAACATGCAAGCCAATCAAGTCATTTTTATCAAATAAGTGCAATTTTGTTTTATGGCAAAAAAATGCATTTATAAGGCTTGTTTTTATGCCTCCATGCTGGATGCAGCCAGGGCCGGAGGCATTATGTTTTTGGGTAATATGTCTGTCCGTCCGATTCTCATGAATGAGATATCTGAGTAATGCCTCAAGGGAATTTCATCTAATTTAGCACAAACATTTACTTGGATTCAAAGTTGGACTGATTAGATTTTGGTGGTCAAAGTTAAAAGTCACGGTCACCTCACGTTCTTGTGAGTGTGATATATCAAGAACGGGAGGGAATTTCATTACGTCTGGCACAAACATTCACTTGGACATGAAAACACAACACATGAATTCATACACTAATTATGACACACTTAAATTCAAATGTCTGATAGGATAAAATGATGAATGATGATGAAGTAATGACATTTTATATCCAAATGCTCCAAACTCAATGTCACTGTGACATCATAATCTGCAAAAATACTTCTGGCCATTATTCAATGCTGTAACTCAGGTACGAGAGATTGTGACTATACTCCTTGTAATTTGGCTGGTTGGCGGAGCCATACAACCATGAGGTGGTCATTTTTTAATTCTTTGAACGGCTTGCCAGCTGTTCTTTCACTCAGATGCCCTCTAATTGTGTGATGAAGGCCCTTGCTGCTATTTTGAGATTTATCTTAGTGACTTACCACACACTAGGGGTAGGCGATATGGCAAAAATATCATATCACAATTTTTTAAAAATAAAATCACGATTTCGATTTTTATGACGATCTTAAATTGGAAAAAGAAAAAACGACAATTTAGATCAAAGAACCTTTCTTAACAGATTTTATTTCAAATAGTCGCAGTTTTGCCTGCATGTGCAAACAACGTAAAGTTTAAGGTAAACAACAACAACATTCTGGTTCGTCGTGTTACCACCCGACGTGCGAACGGTTTCTGTGGAAACTTTGAAAATTGCATTTGCTTGCGCTTGATCAGTTGCAGAAAATCCAAACCAATTCCATATAATGGAGGTGGAATTTTTTTTAGCGACCAATTCAGTTTGGCTTTCAGCCATCACTCTCCATGTGCTACCGCTACACACACAAACAAGGAGGCGGGTAGGAAAGTGCGTCACTGCCCATAATTCGCTATGATTGGTCGGTCAGGTTTACGACGTCAATACGTCTGGTGCGTCGGTGCATCAGCATAGAACTGCAATTTAAAGAATGTTCCCTAGACGATCCCACGATCTCTGCAGTTTGATAGATCGTCTTCACGTTGTAATCCTTCACGATCTAATATCGTCACATCGCCCACCCCTACCACACACCCTACACATCGTCCTCATATCAAGTAAAAACAATGAAGCGTTGTTGCATTTACATGGGGTCAAAAGAGTCAATCTGTTTCATTAGGCACCGCAAGGCAGTTTTAGTATTTGTACTCTTGATTTTTTTCATCACATTATTTCTGTTGCTTTAAGGGTTAATTGGAAAAAATCAGACTTCCTCTGGAGGTAAGGAGCTGAGTGGTATGACGCTGCGGGATCTGTGGGAGAACTCCTCAAACACTGTAAACAAACCACTTGCTCCTATTGGTGGAGGATTATCTGTCACCAGAACTAATGCTGGTAAGCACTGCTGATGCCTAATGTAGAGGTGTTTGATGGAGTGTGCAGTGGAGAGGTCTTGAGGTTCAGGAGTTCACAAACATGTTAAAGAAATCAAAGACAATCTATAACTATATAACTATAGCTAACACATTATGTTTGACAACAAAATTACAATAAACCCAGTTCTTCAGTGAATTAAATAATGACTACATGGTGACTTGTGTAAACCTGGCAACTGTCAGTGTCATCTACTGTTACATAACAGGAGGCTGTCTTCTTTTCAACACAAAAGCTCTAAATGATAATGATGCAGCTAATGTCTCCTGATCAGTAGTTACGGGGCCATGGACAAAGCAGTGTTAGGAGTTAGCCTAAGTGTCTGCGAATTTAGAGATGGGAGACCTCTAAAGATCATTTGTCATGTAGACAGACACACAATATGGCTCCCTGCTGTGCTCCCTGCTTCCCTTTCTGCTTCTGTGTCTTTCTTTCACCTTGTCTCTCCCTCCCTATGGCTTATTCATGAGATTAAGACTGTCAGTATAAGATCAAGTGTTTAAATGTTCCTCAACTGCACCCCCTGCTCATTTGTCCCATCCCACATCATTTACACACGCACACGCACACGCACACGCACACACACACACACACACACACACACACACACACACACACACCCCAATGTTTATTTTGATTTTACTCACCTATTACTCATGAATATAGTTTTTCATTCATCAAGAAATATTTAGCCAAGATGCAACTTCATTTGTGCTAACCTGATATTTGTTTTCTTGTCTTCTCATCCAATTCTATTTTTTTTCTCCTTCTTTTTCTCTGATTGCATGCTCTGATTCAACTTTTTAGCTGTGAGAGTAGAAGAGAATACCTCTAAGTCTGTGGATAACCCACCAGAGAAAACTGTTGTTAAAGAAAGAATACTGGAGAAAATTGATCTCTCCAAAGGTACTTAATTGAAATCACTCCATGTGAACTGTTTTGCTGTGTTTTACACATGAAAGCAATGGTATAGATTTAGATATCTGATACCTCTTGAGGCTTCCTGAAATCTCTTTTGTGTAAAAAACTTGTTAGCTGTCGTAAGAATAGATATGAGCCTAAAATGAGATAAACTAACAACCAGCATGGCGGCTGATGCAACGAGCTTCAGGTATTCAGCCATCGACTTAACATGTGAAAGGAGCCGGCTGCTAAAGGCTCTGCAGGAGACAAGGTTGTAAATACACAGTTTAACCTGAGAATTAAGAACTCCATTTGCTAAATAGATGGTACATTGCACTACAACCACAACACCTTCACCATCTGTGACTGCTGGTGAATCAGATCGATGGTGTCACATGAGAAGTTGAATGACTTGAATCACTTGGCCTTATTCATCTGTTTGGGTCCTTTGTAGTTTTTGCATATGCAGTAGCTACTTCACACATAATCACACAAATTATTAACAATATCAGTGTGTGTGAGACCATCTATTAGATTTTCATTTGTATGTTTTTGTGTTTTTCAATGATACACATTATTTTAACTTATGTTAAGTTGACTGGAAGCCCATGCTTGGTAGGTACCAGAAGGGTGTCACAACAAAATACCCCAAAAAATACAGACCTGTGCGCTATGTCATTCTTCTTTTATAGGGAACTTTGTAAGCACCAAGTACAACCTCTCTGGTGGTTACATCCCATCATTCCAAAAGAAAGAGGTGGGCTCAGTGGGGCAGAGGATCCAGCTTGCTCCTTTGGCTGGGCAGCACACAAGTAAGGAATTAATTCATTTATGAAAAGCCAACAAAATTATTCTAGATACATTATCTCAGAGCAGCTTGAATTTTCAGTTATCTGGCTAAAGTCAATACAATTCCCCTCCTATCTGGAACAAAAGGTTGCACTGCTCCTCAAATCGTACTCTTAAGAGAATACTTTCTGTAGTCTGTAAACATAACTGCTCCCTGCATGATTGTCCTGTTCTTGACCATTGTGCCTTTTCTGTATTCAGTTTCCACTTTCTCAATTGCAGTATCTACATTTTCATTCACTGTTACTACTTTCTCCTCTTTCTTAACTCTTTCAGTCAATCTTTCTTCTTCTCCTGATAATAAAAAAGACAAACCAAAAGCTGCAAAGCCCAAGCCCATATCCAACTCATCTTTGAGTGAAACCAATGAAGGTATTTTAATTGTCTCATGTAGGTTTTTTGTGTTGTTATTTTATGGTCTTAGCTTTAATCGTTGTTGACATTTTAGAAGGGAAAAAAGCTGTCCTTCATTGTTTACTATTGCATTGAATATATGAACGAAGACAGACCTGGTATACTGTACATATTGGTGACAGACAAACTGACCAACTGGCATGTTCCTCCAGATTACGAAGGCTGGAAGAGGAGGAGAGATGGGACTCAGATGAAGGGGAGCTACTCGGCTCTGGGGAAAGCCTCTGGGAATCTCCTGACCAGAGCTCCCACCATACAGCCCGTCCACGGCAGGGTGGACTGGACGTCCAAGTATGGTGGAAATCGGTAGTTCACTGAAAAAGGCCCAACAACTTCTGCTTGTTGGGCACGGTTCTCATAGATACACAACTTTGGCTGGAAAAATTAATCCTGAGCAGACCGCATTTAAACTCAAATCTGGAGGAAATATATTAATGCTGTATTTTTCCTGAGACAAACTACATCGACTACACATTTATACTGAGAAATTTCTCATAATGTTTATGCATGTAAGACCACCTTTACATGTGCATGGAATCTCTGTTTTGGAGATTAAGGATGCCATGATGCTAAACCAACTCTGTCTGCAAGACAATCCCACTGTATTCCTGAAGGATGCCGTGTGAGCCAATTCTACTGTTAGTGTTATACTGTTTGAATACTCTGAGTAGAATTTAAATGTAGCATAGCTTCTTTTTTAAACTCTAGTTTAGTTTTATTGTCAAATATTGTTTCACTACCCATTCGCAAAACAATAACAGCCTTTTATCAGCTGTTCCTGCTCTGCTGCATTCTCTCTGCTTTCTTCCACCATAGTGTAGGTGACTGATACAAACATCTTCAATGTAATGGCTACAGGAAGGATTACATCAACTCTCTCTGAATATTGTAAAGCAACTGCAAATATCTTTGTGTTATACAATGCATAAACTGAACATTTTGTAAAAATTTTATACAAATAAATATTGAGTTTCACAGTGGATTCATTCAAGAAAGGACAAGACAGCTGTTCCTATTATATAAGCGTACTATATTTCAGCCTCATACTTTCAAAAATGACATTAATGTTCAACAGTAAATGACAAGTTGACGGGTTGCTCTTCAAACAGAAGATACGATACACATCAAAATCTTCACTCCATCAGGACTTGTGGGGTTTCTGGAGCAATGCCACACCAAGCTTCCCTATCATCAGGAGACTGGAACAAGATAACAGACTTACACAGTGCTGGAAGTTGTATCACCAACAAAACAGGTACTTCCTTTTTTGGTGGTGATACAACTTCCAGCGCTGTATCACCACCAAAAAAGGAAGTATTCAGACCCCTTAAATTTTTTCACATTTTGTTATGTTGCAGCATTAGGCTAAAATTGTTTAAATAAAATTTCCCTTCATCAATCTACACACAATATCCAATAATGACAAAGTGAAACTAAATTTTTGAATTTTCTTTAGCAAATTTACAAAAAGAAAAAACTTAAATACCACATTGACATAAGTATTCAGACACTTTGCATGGCACTTGAAATTTAGCTCAGGTGCCAACCATTTCTCTTGATTTAAAATGTTTCTACCTTGATTGGAGTCCACATGTGTTAAAAGGAACAACCTGTGGTAAATTCAATTGACTGGGCATGATTTGAAAAGGCACACACCTGTCTATATAAGGGTTCACAGCTGACAATGTATGTCAGAGCAAAAACCAAGCCATGAGGAATAAGGGACTGCCTGCAAAGCTCAGAGACAGGCCTGTGTCTGTCAATAGGCTGCAACATAACAAAATGTGAGAAAAGTGAATGGATGTGAATACTTTCTGAATGTGCTATATTTGCTTCCAAAGAGCTAACATCCTGTTAGTCATCCATCATTAAGATCATTGTTACATCACCCAGAATACAGTATGTTCCGCATGCAACATCACTTCAGTCATATGAACAATACCTTGCTCCAGCCATCAAACCAGCTGGCATGAACTTCCTGGATCCATAGAACCTCTTTCCCATTACACCAGTTAGAGCTCCTGATGTAGCTGGAAGACAGCATGTGACATATTGGTGAATGTTGGAAAATGAAGGATGGATTATGACCATCACAAAACACTGACACTCTTATTCAGAAACTCTTTATCCCATTTACACACACACACAGAAAACAAAGTACCAACCGAGGGACACCCAAACATTATTGGGGTCATTGGAGATCTGGTAGGCACCAAAACCTGCAAGGCCCCCGAAGAGCAAACCAGCAGCCAGGGACGGGACGCTGCCTGAAAGAAACAACACACAGCAGGTTAACACCTGCACTTGACATCCACAGCACTGAGGAGTATGTATAAACAGGTGTGTAAATTTTATATAGCAAACAAATATAATTTAAATGGGCAGGGCAAATTTTCATCCAACAAGACTGAGTTTATCATCCTAATTTTACTTAGAAAACTAATAAATATATTTGCCGCCAGAGATTAGGAAAAGCAGGTTTAACTTTAAACTTACACAGCAGTTTCCCATTTAACACAACACATACCTGCTTTCACGTAACCAATAACTCCGCCAGATGCGATTAGGGCTGCGTATCCATATCCTACCCAATCCACAGACATGTTGGACACCTGTCAGGGCCACAGCGTGTGAATGATTGAACTAACACACTTAAGCTACTGCACCGAAACCGCTGAATTCCGACGGCTTCCTGTTGGTCAATCTAATATTACTGACAGAGCATAGAGTGTGTACAAAGTCACAGGCTAAATACCTAAAAGGACTGTCTTAGTGCTGTTATAGAAAAGTAGCTGAGCCAATAGGAGAATCGAGAAATTTTCCCGCTGACACTCAGCAGCACTCGACTGTTTCTGATCAGGAATCGTTACATTGTGGCCCCACAGAGAGTGTGTGTCTGTCTGCTTTAGTAGATAAGATGAACTTCTTTACAGAGCCTTGGCAATGAGCGCCACAAGCATGAACTAGCATCACTATTGTTACAGCACACGCAGGGCTTACATGAAATGTTACAGAATATAAACTGCTGAATCCACTGGAATAATAAAATCAAGGACTATACGTCATTGTTTGTATAAAAGTTAGAGCTTTAGACAACTTAGAATGACAAATATGAAACTCAACACAAATAGAGCTACATACGACCTTGCTCTTGCTGCTTCTCCTCTGTCACTAGGAACGACAGCCTGATCTCCGCCGAGCACAAATGAGTGGTGCACATTTCATACGGCCGGATGCCCGATGGGAAATGTAGGCCCTTGTTCCCGAGAGGCGGAGTTTCTAATCCCAGTCAACACATATTATATTTTATATATATGTACAGACACATACACACACACACACACACAAACACACACACACACACACACACACACACACACACACGTATATATATATATATAGCCCAATACATAATATGTATAATAATACCCCATAGAATATGTATAGGCTATATAGTCTAGCCTATAATTTATTATAGAGTTTTATACGTCTTTATGTTCATCTTTGCTGAGAGAAAATAACAGGAGCAATTGAGAGTAGTAATAGACAGTGTGGTGTAGGCCTGTGCAGCCTAAGATTAATGATGAATGACTGACATACTGACGATTTTTTATATGTAATTTAACACTGTCTCCTCCTAAGACTAACCAGGTGACAGTGTCCCTGAGAAAAGCTTCCCCATCTTTCCCCACAATGTCGTGCGTTATACCACACACCACCACTTGAAAAGAAACATCCAATAATCCTCATTCATGAGGACTGTTGTTGATTCATATTCTCTAATAAAATATTCCGTAGGAGTGGAATAGAGGGGAGCCCTATTTATAAAAAAGGCAGTCTTGCCACCTTATGTGCCAACTTTTGAATGTAAAGAGGCCTCAGTTTACTGAGAACTCCTAGCACAACTTCAAAGACCGGTAACAGGCCTCCGCCACAGAACGGGAATTGGCTTTATTATGTTCGACCACAAGATGGCACTCCAGGATTAGATTATGCTGTGTTTAAACACATACCCCCAACATCCCCAAGCCTTCACTTGATTTGATTTTTTTTCCCCCCTCTTTTCTTTTCTTTTTTTTCTTTTCTTTTCTTTCTTTTCTTTCTTTTTTTTGTCCTCAGTGCCTTCCAAATGTATTTTATTTTACACTCAGATAAATTGTCTGCACAGAAGCAGGACTGGAGCCGTGTTGGGTCATCAGACTGCCATGTAGCCTAAATGTGCAGGTTTAGTCTTAGAAGTGTGTTTAAGGGTCAAGAGGGATAGGTGGATGAGAGTCAACAAGAGGTCTTCACCAAACCCAATATCACAGTCTATTGAAGTTTTGGTGAAATTATAAACATTTCTGACATTTTTCTGAATTCTGACCGTATTTTCGACCATATTTTACATTTCACTTATTTTGAAAATGTGCCTTTTGATCACCTGCTTATTTGCTTGGCATCCTTTTGGCAGTTTCACTCTATGGAGCTGTGCACACATTCCTCGTGTCCTCGCTCTCCTCTCGAAGAAAGATGGCGCTAGAACACAATTTATTTTTTCTCTGAGCAGCAGCGTTTCAAACCTCACTCATCATTCACCAAATTCAACAATTTTTACGAGGCCACATGGGACTCTTGCACCTTGAGAGCCGGTGACGGGATAGTTCGTCAGTAGCCGGGCACATCTAGCGGGAGCCGGTCTGCAGCCAAAAAGATCTTTGTTGCAAATCAAACTGGGAATCTTTTTTAAGATGATATTCCAACTTCTTCTCCATAAATTGGGGCTAAGGAATTAGTGCCATCACCGATCAATATTTGAAAACTACAAGAGATGGAGCAGAGACTGTGAGGAGAAATATTCATTTTTGGCAACGCAAAGGACGCATGTATTACGAGCGAAGATGTGCTTGTGTCTCAGCAATTTTACATTTTTGAATAAGATGCGGACCAACCAGTACCAGAAACAAGCTTCCATCAATAAAAAAAAACTACAATAATAACGACAATAATAATAATAATACATCTGTGTAATTTGTTTAAATGTGAATGGCTGTACAAGGTGTCTGGTGCAACCGTTGCGACGCCTATTAAAGGCAGCTAGCAGTTGTGGGAAGCTGAACGATGCCGGAGGCCCGGTGCCACGGTGGAAGTGGTTGAAACCAAGCCCAAGACAAACAGGCTGGATATTCAAAAAGGACCCGCTCTTGTCTGACACTAACCCACTCTTCGACAGCTCTGCTTTAAAACTTACTCCTCCCTAAGTGCGCAGAGCCCCAAACAATATGTCTGATCCCCCACCACTACCACCTCCCTTTCCTTTTGTCCAGGCCTGGTAGCTGCAGGTACTGTCTGTGCAGTTAAAATGTGTTCACCTTTGAAGTCAAACATGAAGGCTCGTTTTAAACATTAACACCACAAAAATCTATAGATACTGTGTGGAATTATGTATTTAGGGGAAAAGAAACTAAACTAGTATAAAGGAAAATAAAAACGGAAAATAAAAAAAATTGAGAGTATTTTTCTGTAAAAAGTTTGTCCAGTATTCCCAGAGCATGCATGAAATATGTTTAATCTCAATGTCTAAAGTAGTGAGAGAAGCGTTCATCTGCCAGAGACCTGCACCGCAACTCTGTACGCCCCGCTTGCAGCCAGCCTGCATATGAGTCTCCCCTCACAAACTTGAAAGAAGAGAGAAGGGTTTTTTGGACTAAAGCTCAGACCATTATCACCTATGTGAGCGCATGTTGCACTCGTCTGGGTGTGTGCGTGTGTAAGAGACAGAGAGAGGGAAAGCTCATTCGCTCTTGGCCTGAGGGGTCTACGTAAGTATGTATTAGAAATAAACAGTGGATAAATAAATAATGACCCTCACAAAAGCATGGTAGCTTTCTGTGCACAAGTAATGATGTTGGCAGTTAACCTTCAAGTTTTTAACTTGTCACAGTTTCATTTGCAGTGAGATTCCAGTATTTTCTATCAAGAAGAAGGTTAATTGGCGTATAGAATTAACAGATATTTTTATTTTCATGTCAGGTGAAGACAAAACATAACCTACATAATTTAGTATATTTTACTTTGTTTCATGCTCTTTAATTTGCAGATAGTTTCAGCATATTTTCTAAAAAAAAAAGTAATCTTTATTAATTATTTTTAACCAGGAATTAAGTGTGTAAACCCACTTTTCATGTGAACACTTTCACACTTTGCTCACTTTCTATAAACGAAATGAATCTTTAATGTAAATTCACCTCATGCAAAGAAGTCACTCTATAAAATATGGATTTTATGTGGAGAAAGTGTAAATTAACACATAGCCTATAATTAGTGATTTTTATTAGAGGCTGTGGTTAGTACGTGATGTGATTATATCACTTACATCAAGTAATTTATAAGATTTTTAGTTCGTTATTTTATTTTATTTATTTTAATAAAACGTATTTAGTGTAAAGTGGAGATCAAAGTATGACAGACCTATGTCGCACACAGATAAATAGGCCATTTCACTTTTTCCCATATAGTTTCTCCTTTCTCGTCCACACCCGCAGCAGTGCGCATGCGTCACCAGGTGTCCTCGCACCGTTTTTATGGCCAGGTGAGGCGATCCGGTCCAGATAAAAAGTAAGTTTACTTTGGGACCGAAGGCTCAATGAGATAGACACAGCGACGGATCGACTAAAAACAAAGCACCAAAGGCAACAGAAGACAAAGAATGTCAATTATGGGCAAGATGGGGGAATGGCAGGTATGTGCTGCTTACTTTTAAGACAAAGAGACGGCTGTGAAAATCCATGAAGACTGTCAAAGTGTCGACTAGTTGTGGGATGAGGCTGCACAAGCACCGTAAAATCTTTTGTAGTGAGAGGTGGTACAGGTCTTCTGTGTAGACGAGAGGCTTATAGATTGTATCAGTCAGGAGATCATACAAAGCAGTTAGAGATATTTTATTTTGGAACCCCAAATAGTTCATCTCAATGCTCAGCTATGAAAACCTGAGGATGTTGTTCGTGTTGTGAGCTGTAAGGTTTCCTGCGCATTTCAGACAGACTCTAATATACAGGTGTGCTTTCTTATAAATTACAAATAGGTAGAAACGACATGAGAAGGTATAGTTTTTTATCAAAGTAAGGTATTGACGAAACACAGCCCTTATTCAAAATGGTGTCGTTGACTTTGATGTAAAATGTAACTTTTCATAAAGGTACTTCACATATATTCATAGCTGTTCTAAATTCGGATGTCTTAAATTCATAAATTTTACAACATCCCGTAATGGACTTTCTATTCAGTCTTAGTCTTTAAATCGTCTGTGCTTCATTGAAAACCTGGTCTCGCTTTGTAAGGTGTGTGTGTGTGTGTGTGTCTGTGTGTCTGTGTGTCTCTGTGTGTGTGTGTGTGGGGGGGGGGGGGGGGGGGGGGGGGGGGGGGGGGGTTTAAAAGATGACCTGAGATCTTTGCTGCAACAAAAACACACTTCAGTTTCACTCGTTTAAAAAACGATCACAGGCACAGGCACAGGCCACATTTCTAGACAGACAACCCGCGTGCATAGCTGTCATTGACAGCCAGTTTCATCGCTCCATTATCATTAATGACAACTGCTCGTAAAAAGGCACTCCGCCAAAAATGGTAATCCAGGTTTTAAGCGAGAGGGGCCAACGCCTTAAAGATCTGGCGACCTGTCTCCTGACCCACGACCTGCTGGGGTGAGGGCTTGGCCAGCGACAGGGCAGAGCCAGGTTCCCCCCAGCCACTCATTCAAATGAAATAAGGCCATGTTGTTGTGTTAATTATTTACGTTCCCCCAAACTCAGCGCCCTTACATGTAGTCAATGGACCTGTAGAGCCGCTCCGAATGGCTCACCTTTTTAACATAACATTTAAAGAATAGCCTCTCAAGGTCTCCACTCTCAATGGGATTAAAATAACAGTTTGGGAGATAAAAAAAGGTGTGTGGCAGGGTAGTATTTGCATAGTTTTACTGTTTTCACACCAAGCATTGGAAGACTAATCAATAAGACACTTTGTTTTACAAGAACGAGTCAGTGCACTTCAGCCAAAAAGTTTTTTCATGGAACAGACATCTGCTCCCTTTTGCATATAAATTTAACTTTGTCCTTGAAATAGGATTTCAGGAGTCTCGTGTGCTTTTCTTTAAAAAAGACATGCAAAATGATCGTAGAAACCGTCCCAGGTGCATGCAGGTCCCCATGCATGACAATACCTACCCCTCCCCTAAACAACCACACAACCACACACACCTCACTGAACAGTAGAAATAATAAGCATGTGTAGCGTCTTGCTGTTTTAGTTTTTACCTGTGCGCTGTCCATTGGTGTTGTGTGAGCAGATGGGGGGAATCAAACGGCTGTTGATATGCTAATGAGGCCCTGTGCCAGTGTTATTACAGAGCTGCTCCAGCCCTTTACTTCCACCATTAGAGGGAGACCTCAGAGCGCAAGACAGACAGCAGCCCACAGCTTCAATAAAAGTAGTTTTTCTGAGCGGGGAGCACAATTCACTGAGTGAAAACAAGACTAAGGCGATACCTGTACTCAATATCCACCTCAGCAACCCATGAAAATGCTTTGGAAATTAACTGATAACATTAAATATGAAGATTGCGAGGTAAGGGGCTCCTTTTTGATTTGTCTTATTTAATTAATTTTTTTGTTAAAGTTTACTATTATAATTATTTTAGAAAAGCGTTGTATTGTTTTGGTGCAAAGATGTCATTCTTTTGACAGATAGTGAACACATGTAGTTGAACTTTGGGATGAACAGAGCCATGTCTTTTTTAATAATTTCATAGCTTCTTTTTCGTCTATTTATGTCCAGTGAAATGTAATAATAATAATAATAATAATAATAATAATAATAATAATAATAATAATAATAATAATAATAATAACAACAACAATAATGATAATAAAAGCGTTGTCGCAAGGGGCAGCTGTGTTTAATATATTAGTTGCATGAGTAAATTCCTACCAATGATTTATTTATTTTGTCTTTAAATTCACATTAAAAGAAATCTACAAATATTAAATGACACATGGAGTCATTGAAATAATAATTTACCCTTATCATGCATTTAATTAAAATAGATATTTAGACTAAATTGCAGAAGTAATCACTGACACCGTCTGCTTTATTTATGGCTTAAATATGCATGGACATTTACCCTTCACTTTTAACATCCGTGCAGTTTGAGCCATTAGATTTTTGCATGCAGCTTTATGTACATGTATGTGTGGAGTGCATACACTGAGTTATTGTTGTTCTGGGCAAAGACGAAGTTTGGCAGTAATATCAGGGACTTGTTTTGGAGTGGAGAAGCCAGTCAGACGTGTTTTCACCCGCGTCCTGCGAGGATAGGGACAGCCGAGAGTAGGAAAACAAAAGCTGAGCAACTCCGCGCTCACTGGCAATTGTACCAATTTAGTAGTAAATGTTTTTTCCGCTTGTATCGGTGCAAAAAATAAAATAAAACAAAATGTGCAGTGGAAATTCGGTCACAGCCCGGTGTTTCGTAATTTTAAAATGCGTGATTAAGCAGTGAGGGAGTTGGAGCTGTTTCAGCCGCACTTAAAAGTTGGTTAGAGCGTCGGATCCGGGCGGCCCTACATGACCGACTTTGAGAATTAATTTTTCTCCGTGTTTCCGGGTCAAAATTAAAAGTTAGTCGGTTAGTCTCTGAGTTTGGAGTCGAGGAGGAACCGGTGGCTTAATTCGGCGGTGGCAGAGGAGAGAGAGGAGCCCCCATGGAGGACAGCTCGCTGTCGGAGTCTGGGGTGGAAAACAAAGGCATGAGCGGTAGAAATGAGCCGGACGGAATGCCCATAGCGTTGTCTGCTGGATTTTCACCCAGTTCAGAGGTGCACATTGTTCCCTTGCCTGCCTTCTTCTTTCCCTGTCTGTGGTCCACCTCTCGTCATTCCTGTCTTTCTTTCACTTTTGCGCTTTGGCCCTGGGACCCTTTTAAAATGCCCCCCTCCTTCCTCTCTCTCTGATTCGTCAGACGAGAGTGAATATCCCTCTTTTTGTCTCTCTCTCTCTCTCCACTCCCTCCACACTCTCTCACTCCCTCGTTCTCTCTCCCTCCCTCTCTCTCTCTCTCCATCTCTGATTAGATATACTGATTCCTCCTTTCAATGGACGTCATTTAAGCGCAGACTCCTGCCTTGAGTTGCGTCCTCTGCTTCACACCCGATTTCCGACCATTCTTTCCATATTATTAAGTATTCCTGTAATATTAATAGTCATGAATGCGTTCTATTAGGAATCCAAGAGGGAGACGAAGAAGCGGCTATTTTGCTAATATGAGCTCAAGCGAGGGGACGGCAGCAGTTTGATAGAAGCCAGGAGAGCCAGGAGAAAAGAGGGTTTATCCAGAGAAACTTTTCGACCCAAATCCACCAGCACCGCCGAATATCAGCATTTTTAGACCCAGATGAAGGGCAGCGGGGATCTAACCGTTTCTTTCTGATGGATTATCGTCCTGCTACTGTGGCACATATCTGATCGCCGGGGCCATCGTGATCTTGCAGGAGAGAAGTCTTTTCGGAGGCAAAATATTTTTTTGTTTTGCTGGCTATTCCCTTCGCCCACCCCTCCCCAAAACACTCATAGTGTTTTTGAACTGTTTATTCTTTCGTTGAGTCGCACTAAAATCCTTTCAGATGTTAGTGCACAGTTTTTCCGCGATGGTAAGTTGCTGGAACCTCCCCGTGTCAGATATTTTGAGTTTTGTTTGTACATCAGATTTTGTTAGAATATCTTTTTTTCCCGCTGAATAATGTTTTGCAAAGTTTGCATGCTAAAAACCCGTGGGACATTGTGGAAAATTATGAAATAATGCGAGGCATGGTTATTTGTTTGAGGGCATTTCACCTCCGGAATTTCGATGTTTCATTTTACTATTAACGTCTGGCGATTTATTATCTTGTCATTATATTTACAAAAACTTTGTGGACTTGTAGTTGATGTATGGAATAGGTGTATTTTTGTTTAAATTTAATTTAAAAACAGGACTAATTGTAATAATTATTGTTTCCACACTTGGTCTAATTCCTGTCATCCACTCAGGCCATATTTGATAATGCCCCAAGATCAGACCGCAGACCATCCAGCAGTTGAAACAAAGAGGGACATGCACACATTCATACTGTGTCTTTTTAAAATGTGTTCATACTAAAATACATTTTTCTCTGTCCTCCCTTGTCAGGATCGTCACGACGGCACCAGCAATGGGACAGCCAGGCTACCTCAGCTGGGCAGCGTGGGCCAGAGTCCTTACACGAGCGCCCCTCCGCTCTCCCACACACCGAACTCGGACTTCCAGCCCCCGTACTTCCCCCCACCATACCAGCCCATCTACCCGCAGTCTCAGGACCCTTACTCGCACGTCAACGACCCGTACTCCCTCAACTCCCTGCACGCCCAGCCGCAACCGCAGCACCCGGGCTGGCCGGGCCAGAGGCAGGGTCAGGAGAGCGGCCTGCTGCACCAGCACCGCAGTCTGCCTCACCAGCTGTGCCGGGAGTACCGCAGGGAAGTGCTCCTACCGTCCGGCCACGGCATCGAAACGGGACTGTCGGACTCTATCCCTATCCATGGAATACCTCACTCTTTAGAAGACGTTCAGGTAAGACAGCGTTTACCTGGCTTTCTCTTTTTTGTGGGTTTACATAGTTAAAAAATGAAATAAAAGTGTAATAGTGCTGTCAATATTAATATTATGTGCACTTGGGCACCACTACAAATTTTAATTAATATTATTATAATTAATAATAACAACGGGTTGGTGTTAATTTTATTTTCAATTATTACCATTTGTACAAACACCCTGTCTTTTATAATTACTATTCATGTTAATATTATCTAAGCATTAGAAAAACTTTCTTATTATTGCTGTTGTTTAATAGATGACACGCATTCAATCACTTAGGTTCGGGTGGCTCACTGAAGCTCTTATTACGGCCAGTTTTTTTACTACTTGGAAAATTACCACGAAAAATGTTTTCAGTGTTTTTAAGATTCTTTAAAATATAACAGCACCTTTTTGCATGGTTTATCTTATATTAAAAAATAGAGATTTGACAGCAAATCGTTTTAAAATGCCGTTCGTTGCCAGATTCGTGTGGTTTTGTTCAGCATTATAACTCAAAACAAATTAAATGAAATAGATTTTTTTTTAAAGAAACACAATACACCTGTATTTCCATAGGGGTTTCTTTGTGTCTTGGACTTTATTTGATTTCTCAGTTTAAAAAAAGATTAAGCTGGCCGTTTTTTGGCAACAATACAGTGTGATACATTGCATGCCCACTAACAAGAGAATTGAGTTTGGTGGATTGAGTTTAGGTAACAGCTACGATTACTAAGGTTGCATGATAAATACGCGCTAAAAATGTCAATAACCTTCGTTTTTATTGAGAGTATTCTTCCCGTTTTTAATCAGAAACAAACACCAATAATCCTCTAATTAGTTCATAGGCCTTTAATAGGCTCCACTGCCGTAATTACTATCCAATCTAGATTAGAAGTTTCCTTGTGAGTAGAGCCAATATGAGGGCGAAATTAGGTCAGGATTATGGGGCGACATAGAGTCGTTATTTAAGTCTGAGTTTGTGATCATCATCAGTGTAACCCAACTGAAAACACTCATGGACAATAATAACAGGAATGGGCCTCGAGAGCCTCCATGTTGGATGATTGTGTCAGGCTTTGTTCATCCTGAGGTATATTTACTGACACAGGACTGAGGCTGATATTTTTGTGCCTTTGTGCTAAAATTGTCCATTTTTTTGCATTTGTGTCATAGCCTGTTGAGGATCAAGGAATTCACATTCCCGACCAGACTGTAATTAAAAAAGGTAAGCAGTTTCCTCCGAGATATCATGCATGTTTCTGCAAGCTGCACGCCACTAGGTTGCACACACGTGCGAGGTAGCACACGCGCGCGCGCGCGCGCGCGCGCGCACACACACACACACACACACACACACACACACACACACACACACACACACACACACACACACACACACACACACACACCACGCACCATTTCTGCTGGAGAGAACTCGATGCAATGCGGTAACGCCTGACTGATCCTAATATGCAGTAGCCTATTTTTCATTACATGGTTTCCAAGTGCATCAAACTGGCTGCACCTTTTTTCTCGCTGATGGAATTTACCGTCAGCGTTTCAGAGCAGCGTGGAGATGAGTAGAGCTGGTGGGCTTTGTGGGCCCGTGGTATTGATGGTCAAAGATACAGGCCCTATAGACGATCCTGGCACTTTGGTGGTGAAGGCCAATAGCTCCAATCACGCTGCATGGTCAAATCTAAAATGGAAGTTGGTACCGTTGGATGGAGCACATGCCTGGTGTTTTCAGGATGATAGTCTGTCATTTAGAGAAGGAATCAGAATTCGGCCTGGAAAAATCACTGCTTCTTTAATATCTCCGAATGTAATTTAGGTGTACTTTGATGGAGGCTGATGGTTTATACTGCTTCAATATTTTTTACTTGTTTGCTGTCAAAGATTTCTATGATAATGATACAACACGAAGAGGCCTTTTTCATGGTCAAGTTTAAAAGCGTTTTGTCAGGTCAAATTAGAGCTCACTGGATCAGATATGGAGCGACTTTTCTTTCCTTTTTTGTCTTTAATTCCGTCTTTTTTCCATTCTTCCTTTTTCGAGTCTGTCTATCTACGCATCAACATGATAATTGGCTTCTTATATTAGTAATCTCAAGAGTTCGTTTAACTCCTATTGTCTCTATTAGGCTCCCCTGAGCCATTAATGTCACAAGTGATCTATCCAAAGACGCACAGTCCCCTTTGTTACTGCACACCAAAACGGTGTAAAGCCCAGTAGTGCGGAGCCCCCACCCCCTCAGTGTGAAATCACACACGGGCGACGGTGTTTTGCTCGATACCGAAGATACTGTGTGTCAGAATGGGTGGACTTTACCAAATCTTTCGGTTGAGTCAATAGATGGTGAGGCGATCGCAAAAAATAGGCTGTTTAAGAGGAGCGCACAGCTACTAAAGGTTCTGACTGTCTGCTGCTGAGATCTAGATAGAAAAACACTGGCCGGTATTTTTTAGATAAAGAACAGATGAATGGAAATAGTCTGACTTTTTACGTTTATAGCGAGAACTATGCTGCCTCATAGTCCTGATTCTGATGATTCTATGCACACAAACATTATTATGAGACTATTATTATTATTATTATTATTATTATTATTAGATTTTATTTCTTAGGGCTGTATTAGTCGTTTTTACTGCATGTCCTTGTTGCTGAAAGTGTACACGTGGTGCTAAACTCTAAGTCCGGGGCCTAAATCCCCCCTTCTCATTTAGTTAAGGCTCTGCATTGCATGAAATTCACTGAGCACGGTCTCTCTCTCTCACCCCCACCACCCACCTCCCTCCCTCTCTCCATCCCACCATCCCTATCCTCTCTTTCTCCCCCTCCTCCCCTCCACCCACCCTCTCTCTCTCTCTCTCTCCCTGGCTAGGTCCAGTGTCTTTATCCAAGAACAACAATGTTTCCGCCATCCCCGTAAATAAAGACGGTCTTTTCGGAGGAGTGGTAAACCCCAATGAGGTGTTCTGCTCAGTTCCGGGTCGCCTTTCTCTCCTCAGCTCCACATCAAAGTACAAAGTTACGGTGGCTGAGGTGCAGAGACGCCTCTCGCCGCCAGAATGCCTCAACGCCTCTCTGCTGGGCGGGGTGCTGAGGAGGTGAGTCTGAAACTGGAAGGCTGCAAAAATCTCCTCTCTATATGCCTCTGTGTGTGTTTGTGTCTGTGTGCGTGTGTATGAACTCTCTCACTCTACTCCAATCCATTCTCTCTTTGAGCATGCATTGCTCTCTTTCTCTCTTGCTCTCCCCCTCTCTCTCTCCTCTGTACCAAGAATAATTAAAATCGACCAACCATGACACCTAGCTCCTGCATTTAAAGCAGGAGGGGTCTGTTAAATTCCATATTAACTTCCCTGGCGCACTGGATCCCTCTCTCTCGCTCTTCCTCTCTCTCTCTCTCTCTCTCTCTCTCTCTCTCTCTCTCTCTCTCTCTCTAAATTAATGTAGGCCTAGTCTGTTTCAACCTCAGCTCTATAGGCCCAGTGAAGGCATTACACATGAAAACATTGGTCTCTAGTGAACTGTCTACTGAAGTGCTGCAGACACGCAGCCTGCCTGTTAAGTAGGGTTTTATTTATTCATTTTGTACAGTATTTGTCTGCTAGTGAAAAGGCTTGGGCTCTTTTAGTATTAGTTATAGTTTGTATCGGGGATGTAGCTGAGGATAGGGCCCGCCACAATTTGGTCCAGTCACGGTTTCATTAGGGAAAAAGAGCTGAATCACATTCATATGTTTATATAATCTAAATATCAAATATATGCATCATAGAATGTGTATAGTGTGAAAGTGATAGAGCATAGGCCTACTCATTAAAAATATCAGACAATGAAGAAGTGACTTTCTGCTTGTAAACCACATCTATCCCTAAATTCACCACTAAAATATTATATATTTTAGATATTTACATAGCCATACAGCATCTTTATGTCCATTTCAAAGAAAAACTGTTCTTCTTCAAATATTAGCCCACTCAGAGAAAGTTCCCCACATGAGCAACACTACAATGAATTTCTGCTTTGTTTCACTGTCACAGGGCCAAGTCTAAGAACGGAGGAAGATCCTTAAGGGAGAAGCTGGATAAAATCGGCTTGAATCTACCTGCGGGCAGACGTAAGGCAGCCAACGTCACCTTGCTGACGTCACTAGTCGAGGGTAAGTCGGTATCGTAAATCACGTTCCCAGTTTTGTTGCTCGCGCGATATCAGGTGCTTGCAAACTGGGATTTTTTTCTCTCTTCTTTCTCTGTGTTTGAAATCAGCATATGCGCTCATCCGTGTAATGTGGACCGACTTTGCCTCGCAAGTAATAAACCATGAAGGATGTGTGTGTGCGTCTGTGTGTGTGTCTGTGAGTGTGTACGTGGGGAGAGAGAGAGAGAGAGAGAGAGAGAGAGAGAGAGAGAGAGAGAGAGAGAGAGAGAGGATGAGAGAAGAGAGAGACTGGTGCTGGTAATTCTAGTGGCTTTGCAGCATTGGCCTTCGCTTTCAGGAGCACACTTGCAGGTCCGCGACTGGCCTAGTTTATACGCTGGATGAGTTTGTGTTGAAGTCCAGTTAATTATTGAGTGCGGCTTGTTTATTGGGCACCGCTGAGCTGTTTCACCTCACGGATGAGAAGTCGATTGATTTATTAACCCTGCATTGTTTCGAACATTAATACAGCCTGGATATGGCAGCGCAGGGGCTGATTTTTAATGGTGACTTAATTCTTTCGTTAATAGCTTCCCGTGCTTTGGTTTCCAGTAGAGATTTTTGTTGCATGCAAATGGAATGGCGCTGACCTATTGGGAGCTATATGTTTTGGGCCTATTAAAGAATAAATTAGTCAGTTATGGTGCTGAGAAGATGCCTTTTCCCCCGACTGGATAAATCCATTTTGCTTGCAGTTGAACCTTATTATTCAGTGCAGTGGTATTTGGTGTGCCTTGGGTTTCCAAAGGTGAAAGCCCGCGATGGTTCATTGGTCCCTGTTAATCATTATTACAGAGGAGGACCGAATGCAATATTCATTGTGCTTCGTAGAAATTTGGTGCTGTATTTTAATGAGCCTGGAGAAATGTATGAATCTGAGTAATAAGGGGGCTGGTGGCAGAGAGGGTGAAAGCAGTCGGTCATTTAGTGAAGAGACACTGCATTTTCTGAAGAGCTGTCATTCTTTATGGTCCCCTCCATTTTATGGAAACGAGTTTACTGGACTTGAGCTTTGATGCTAATTGGCGCATGCCTTCTTCCAGAGCAGAGGCTTATGGACAGGAAGCCCCGCAGTCAAACTCAACTGCTTCAGGAAATTAAAACCAAAGAGTTAGAAAAAAAAATTCTGCGAGCTCAGACTCAGACCAGTGTCGGACTGACCATCGGAGGCAGCATCAGTGGACCGTCAAAAAAAAAAAGAAGTCGTGAAGTTTTTACCGGCCCATCAGTCTCCTCACCTGTCTGTAGTTCAGGGTGATCTTGAGAGCCTGTTCTGGGATTGATCTCTCAGGCCAATCACAACTAAGTTTCATCCCTCACCTACATGGCCCCCTTCCCCTGCATTTCTTTCCCAATCAAACCTGGACAGAATGAAACCTGCAGTTCTCACAGCTGATCTATGTAAAAAAGGAAAGCAAGATTTAGACATAGCTCTTCAAAATTGCCTCCCCATGCCTCTGTGATCTGCTGGACTTTCAATAACGTGCAGGCATTGGTAATCAATGACATGGTGTTAAGCATGATGCTGCGTCTATATTTCATATCCACTTATTGTTTCTCTTCCATATTAAACCGTTCTCTCAGTGTGGAGGGGAGAGCTTGATGTGTATTGACAGCTCGCAGGGCTGTTTTATTATTATTTCTGGGCTGTTATTGTTCTCATCGTCATTAATGTTGTTAGGGAGGCACAGGTGCCATAACCCTGCTGTCTGAACGCATAAACAGAGTGGACGCTGTGCTCAGATCAGATTAATCATGTGTTAGTCCAAAGCACGGAGTGTGAACTGCTCTGAATCTGATGAAACCATATTTAATAAGCAAACACATTCAATCTCATTTTTTTCTTTCTCAGGCGAAGCGGTACATCTTGCCAGGGATTTTGGTTATGTATGCGAGACTGAGTTTCCAGCCAAGGCAGTAGCTGAATATGTAAACCGTCAGCATTCCGACCCAAACGAACAAGTCCAAAGAAAAAACATGCTATTGGCCACGAAGTAAGTGCTATTATCACATTTCACTGTGTCACATCGAATGCATCCCAGTCTGTGCCAGTGTGTGTCTGTTTATTTGACAGTTTACACACAACACACACACACTCACACACACACACACGTACACACACACACACACACACACACACACACACACACACACACACACACACACACACACACACACACACACACACACACACACGCACGCACGCACGCACACACGCACACACGCAGATAGCTAATTGAAATTGTAGTTTTGTTTTTAACAAATATAATTTTTTAAACGCTATGCCAAATTTGTAATCACGTTAAAATATCTTGTCCACTTTGCTTCATGTCCACATCAGCCTACTAACATTACTGGCTAACCTAAAATTAATTAACACACGTTTTTAGCCTCACACTTTCGAACTGTAGTCTACTTGACATCTCTGTTAATTACGGATTTCATTGAGACGCTTATTTTATTTATACTTAAACGACATATATATATATATATATATATATATACATATATATCAATTATGATTCAACTACTTTTAGCGCAGTTAAATATAGAGGTGCTGGCGTGTTGACTGGGCCTTTTCCCTCATCCACACACACAGCAGCATTTTGTTTGCTCTGATATTTCACTGACACTGACAGATAGCTAGTTCTCGCTACCATTGGTTATTTTTGCTATGCGTTAACTGAAACATGGGAATCCTTACAAGGCATAGAAAAGCAGGGGGGCAGCATTTAATATTAATGATGGGCCGCTATTATCAAACAGCTGTCAGCTATAACCGCTTATTATAGGCTTTTGAGTGTTATTAAGATACCAATATACCATGAAATGAAGAGTAAACAAGCGCTGCAATTTTCTGTACGTTATCAATCTATTTTCCATATACTCACAGGATAGGCTGCTGAATATAGTTAAGAAAGGAAATGTGTCTTTTGAAAGAATAAAAACATGAATTCATTTTTTTTCTGATTATATTTTTGATCTTGGTTGTTAAGTTCAAAGTTTACAATGAAAAAAAATGTTCACCTCATATCAACAAGTCATTTAGACTCATGTTTTCTCTTAAAATTTAATTTTTTAAAATAAAAGTAAAATATCCTGCCACTGATCTGAGAGATTAATTTCCACCTGTTTGTTGCTCCAGGGCATTTTCTTTACCCAAGTTTTAATTTCAAGAATCAAAGAGCCACAGTTTCATTACACTAATGGATGTTTTTAAAATTATTGAAATACGCTGATTTTTAAAGAGGGGGGCTTATCTCACCACAGTAGCTGGTCACTCTTCACTTGCCCACTCCTGCAGGACCCACTGATTTGAAAATGGCAACGTTTGTTGTGTGTCCACTTTGATTTATTTTAATCTGGATATTAAAATTACATGCAGGGGTTTCTGATACTCATTAACACGCTACTCTCTTTGTTTTAGGCAAGTCTGTAAAGAGTTCACAGACCTGCTGTCCCAGGACCGCTCGCCGCTGGGAAACTCACGGCCGCAGCCCATTCTTGAACCGGGAATCCAGAGCTGCTTGACCCACTTCAGTCTAATCTCGCACGGTTTTGGGACCCCGGCACTGTGCGCGGCCATCACGGCTCTGCAGAACTATCTTACCGAGGCTATCAAAGCCATGGACAAAATGTACCTCAACAACAACCCTAACAGTCACTCAGATAACGGCACTAAAGGCGGAGACAAAGACGAGAAACACAGAAAGTGATGTTTCCATCCCGCCTTCAGTGAGGGCCACATCCCAGCGCCCTTCTTCTACACCGACCCACACCCCTGCGACTCGCCCCGGCCCCACTCATCCAATATAAATATTATAAATACCTTATAAATACTATTGATAAAGTTAATCGTGTCACTTCCTGATCTTGCGTGGTTTTACATGTTTTTGTTTTTACATCCCACTTTGGATTCATGAGGAAATGACGCAAGTATTTTCTTCTTCCAACACCTGAACCACATGAAATGTTATTTAAAAAAGAGAAAAGAAAAGAAAAAGGTTGCAGAGGAACAGCTCCAGGGCGAGGAGGAAAAGGTGTACTGCCTCAGCCAGAGGACTTTTTATGTACTCCCCCTTTTTATGAGCTGCAACGAATGGACTGAAATCCAGCGACCCCTCTATATCTCAATTTTACGATTGTGACAAAAACGAAGCGAAAAGAGGATGAATTCTTATCAGTATTGTGAATAATAAACTTGAAAACAAAGAGAAATTCCACAGAGCTCCCTGTCATGACTTCAGTTGTAGACTCTCACTCTCTCTCCAAGCGACCAACTTGAACTTTTTGAATTTCAACACGATTCACGGTTATATAAGGGAATCAGTGTTCATGTATGTATATATTTATTTATGTGTAATTTAATGGGAATTGTAAATATGGTGCGTCTGTTGAAACTTCTTTTTTTATTTATCTGGTGCCTCCTGTTTTAGTGGGTTTGAATATTCGGTTAGTTCTTCATGTGATTTTATGGTTTTTAGAAAACAGAAGTTTGGGGTATTTTTATTTCTCTGGGATATTTCAATTCAGCCCTCTTGTAGCATGTTGAGGCGACATTGAAGCAAGTGAACAAATTTAATAGAAATAAACTTCCATTTCTCTCTCTATATATCATATTTTTCAGTTTTTAATTTGAGACAGAGCATAAGTGAGACCCGGAGGAGAACTGTTTTTTGTGTGTTTCTATTTTCTTTTTTATACAAGCTTTTATGTGTTGTGCCAATCAGAATACGTTTCACCCCTTGTTCTCTCCTTGAAGCACCATAAAAGCAATAAATGGAATATTGTCTTTTTTTAAATGTTGGAAGACATTCAAAAAACATTTTTGGGACCACCTGATATGTTGTAATGTCCGATAATGTCCAAAATTGGAGGCGGTTTTAGCTGTATTGTATAGACATGTGCTGGCAATAGTTCCCATGCCTGTCAATGTATTATAGTCCTTTGTTGCCCTGAAAAAAAATAAATATTTGATACGCTTCATCTCGATTTTTATTCATATCTTTTAATTTTTTATTCACTGCTTGATAGCCTGGGTGCTTTTTCTTTCTGTTTTTTTTTTTTTGTCTTGGTTTTTTTTTCCATTCTGAACGGCTACAGTAATTGAGCTTAAGTCTCCCCTGACGATTGCTCCTTGCAATAAGCAGCTGAACTCATTGTTTCCCTCAAGTATAATAAAAAAAATCTTACTTTAAACTCCCTAGTTCAGAGCACAGGATCTTATGCAGGCCAAATGGCTCACAACAATGGATATATTCGCGTTTGAAGTGTGCAGCACCACCCCTCCAGCTAAAGCCCTCTGAGATGTATATAGGCCTGGTGTGCAATGTTTGGTTGTTATAGGCTATATTTGGCTCTCCCCCGTTTATTCTGTGCTGGAGTCTTATTCAAAGACATGCATCAAATATTTGTTAGGACTATGTTGTTTGCCTCTCAGTGTAATCAATGAACAATCAGTGCTCAGTATGCTGGATTTGTATGGATATTTTGTGATATAATCATAACGAATCTCCCTCTCTAACTGCTATTTAGTACATTTGCGTTGTTTGGCTGGGTGACTATAAATGTGGCTACCTCGTTGGCTGTGATGGCAAATCTGATAGTGGCCTTTGCTTTATTTTGCGTGCAGAGCTGCTGCAGAGAGTAGACCGTTGCATAACATTTGAGCTGAGTTTGATTGTATATTGATGGCGTGGCACCTATAGCTCGAAATCAATCTCATCTGGAGCATGAATCAGTCCAGTGATATATGCATCTTGGTATTGTTTCTTACTTTTCCTATTTCACTGTCTGGTAACCATGCACTTTAAAATACTGTAACACTGGGAGATAGAGCACTGGGCGAAATCATCCCCCGTCTCTCTCTCTCCCTCCAGTGTCCTCACCCATATTTATCATCTGCATGATTTTCGGGCCCTGGTTTAATTCTGAGGCAGTTGTTTTGCAGGAGGGTGAATGAAACCTAACTGTACATGTCCTTGGCATAATTGCGATGCAGAGTGCTGGAGCAGGTGAAGCGAAGCATTGTCTGTCAGGCCCTGTTTTTGTTGGCTCAGTCCTCAGATTGTGTGTGGGATCCTGTCCTCAGGCACAATAGCTCACTCATAAAGGGGAGAGACTACCCGGCTGCTCCTGCTGTGGTGGATGTGAGGGGGGAATATCATAAATAGTCACTTTAAGGGAAAACAATCGTATTAAAACAGCATTCATTGGTATTAGCGGAAAAGGGAAGCCCCTCACGTGTGTCATTAATGCTAATGTTATTTAATAAATTTATCGGGGTTTGGTTGAATGAAAACAGGTTTTTGAGGGTGAAACGAACGCATTAGAAATAGTGGTATCTCTAACAATGGTGGATATTTGTGCTTATTATTAGTATAAGATGAGGAGCATCCCAAGGCCTATAATTGTGTCTCTATGTGTAATAGAATTGTGTTAAAGAAACTCCAAATCCCATTGTCTGTCATTTGTTTGCACCGATACTAGCCTATAATTTGCATACACTTTTAATACAAAATTGTATTTTTACCCTAATTTGATCTTAAACAGGTACAGCTAGTTTCCCAGAATGCCTCACAGCGAAAGTCATTTGCCAAAAAAAAGAAAAAAAGAAAAAAAAAGAAAAGAAAAAAAAACAAGGTCTGAAATTTGAAGAGCAGTCAGAAATACCCAGCTGAATTTGGTTAATTCAATCCATATCTGCTGCTTCTCTCAACTAAACCAATTACATCTGGTTTCCATATAGTAATTAATAGGTGTGAGGCCTGTTGTTATCAAATATTCTGGAGAATATAGGAAATAAAATGTATACAAGGGGTTAAAGCGTTACCGTCTGATCAAGCGTCTTTTGCAGGCAGATGGTGGAGTTTTCTTTCTATCTATTTTATATCTTTATTTAATGGCGTATGTTTTCTGCTGGTAAAGACAGGTTCAGTGGGCTGGCGCTCTGTTGCAGATGTGTAATCAAAGGACAAGCACAGGCAGACACAGTTACACCACCTCTGTGGACAAAGCTAGGTATGCGCACACCATCTTAGTTTAAATCCAAAGCTGCTGCATCAAATAATTTAATTTAAATAAATTAGATGCTCTGTGTTTTTGTGAATTACTTTAAAGGATAAATTAATGTTTGTGTGCTAATGGCCTACTCCAAACATATTTATTTTTCATGCTAGTCGCTTTCTACTGAACAGTGTCTGTCGGTCATAGCCTATAACGCAACTTTTTATCTACAACCAGCTGCACATTAACGCCGCGCTCATCAGTTCTGTACAATTGTGCCCCATCCACTTTACACGCTAGCAGTCATGTTTGTGGTCAGGGAGTATTTAGTTGATGCTGCTGAGATCACTGCTTGGTGAAAGGAGTGTCTGCATGGCCTAATTACCATGTAGCACCATCACTACAACAGTCTGCACTGTAATGCTTTGAGGCAATGCTTTGGAGCTGCTTGCCTGCATGGAAAGATATAGGGCACCGACCCACAAGGCCCAGATTTTTTCTCTGCATTACTACCTATGTTATATTAGTATGAGTGGAATTTGATTTAAACCCAGCTGTGCTTCTAACATTTAAAATTAGGATGTGTGTGTGACGGAGACTGGAATGACTATTTGAAAATGATCAGTTATTACGCAGCACTTTGGAAAAAGAAAGAAAAAAATCTCGACCTTTGCAGCCGATTAGTGTCCACACAATGCTGGAAAGTTTTCCCTTATTAATGGCGCGGAGATGTTTTGATAAAAGGTTTGATGGACTAAACATGTTGATGTTCTAGAAATACTAGATGAGACAAAGTCCTAAGTGATAGGAAACAGATGGCCACTTTATCGACAGAGTTTTCTTCAAACGCAGTGCTGTCAATCTGAGCTACTTCCATACTTTTACTAATTTCAATCTGCTGGTTTAATAATAAGCGGCTTGGACAAGACACGAGGTTCCACTAAACGACATTTGATACGGTTATTGGTGCAATCAAATTATGTTACTTTAAAGTTTGCAATGAAGCTCAAAATGGCTAATTGTCCTCAACTCTGACATCAGCCGTCATTTGGAGCTTTGGCCCCTTGCCTGGCGCTGACCCCCTCTATGGGCCCCCTTGCCCACTCTACGAGCCAGAGCTCAGAAGCCAAGAGAGGTCAATGACTCCACCAAATCGCCCTTGATTACTTGAGACATTAGGTAATCGATTAGAACACATTAAGTCACTTTGAATAAACAAAGGGACTCCTGATAGTCACTGGAGCTCGATAATTCGACCGCAATATGGTTCATTCACAAAAATGAGAGGTTTTTGATTAGTCTTTAGCAACATCTGCACGGGAGAACACGTCACGTGCGCCTCCACACACACACACACACACACACACACACACACACACACACACACACACACACACACACACACTTATACACAGCCTGTATACATATTTAAAGTTAAAATACATTTTTATGTTATTTTTAAAGTTTATTTTTGCGTTTATAAACAATAAACAATGTTTGAGTGTTATCAGGAATCATTGTTGTCCACCAGTCACCTATCAAGCACTGAGGTCTGACAATTTCATGGGCTTGTGTATCTCCAAATATATGAAAAAAAGAGCGGATTAAAATTGTGTTATTGTTTCTCCACTCGGTTAATGCAGTTTATATTCCAGATTTAGTCATTCTCTCTCTCTGCCTCTCTCTCTCTGCTTCTCCCTGCATCCTCTGCAGTCAGCCAGGGGGGGAGTGTCGCCCCGGGCCAAACATATGCTTCTTTCCATTGCACTAATCCAAATGCAGCGTGGAGGAATAATTGCTCGAGTGGCCGTGGCTTCGCAGGGGCTTTGTCCCTCACTGGCTCCCGTCAGCCAGACACACGCCATTTCAATCAACTCTCTCTCTCTTCCTCTCTGTATCAAACCCCAGACCTTTTATCAAACCAGACCCCCACGCTTCATATGCACAGAGCCACATCCCTTAAAATGTTTTTTTTATTCCCCCCTCTTGTTGTTGTTGCTGTCAGGTCATCATATTTGGGGCACCATATTCTTTAATCTTGACAGTGCAGCAAGTTGGCCGCCTTTATTGGCAAAACGGTCGCGTGAGCAATGACTATACATGAAAATGACGTTTGGTTGACTTTTGTCAGTGCCCCTGTATTTCAGACATTTTTTTCACAGATTCCAAGAACCAAGCCGTATTCAGTCAAGAAGGGAAAATCAGCTTTGTCAGCCAACCAGAAAGCTGACATGGCTGATTGTAAGTTAATATGAATACTGTAGATAAATGTCTGTAACATGTTAGAAAATGACAAAAATTAAGTGACAAATGACATGAGTTCCACAGATATTGCTTAAAAATCCAAGCAGTTTTTGGACCAGTTTAAAGTAAGTAATTAATATTATTATTACGATTATGATGATGATGATGATGATTATTATTATTATTATTATTATTATTATTATTATTATTATTATTATTATTATTATTATTATTATTATTATTATTATCAATGTTTCAAATAGGCTATTGAAAATTACGTTTCTGGTAATATTGAATTTTTTAAAGAATACATTCCAAACTTGTGAATTTTAATTTTATGGAATAAAATAATGGGGGAGAAATGTTGTGTTGGTGCATAACAGCAGGTGGACAAACAGCCCGTATCCACCTGTCCCACTGTGCAAAGTTTTGCAGTTCTATTCAATAGGCGACAAAAGGTGATTCGATAAAGGGACAAAAAAATATCTGTTTTCCTGTAATGACTTTAGAGAAATACACGGTTCCTCCTGCAAGTGCATAGAGTAAATTAAGGCGCACTCCGGCCTATGTTATGTCCTGTACACTTTAACACCCTATGTCACCCTTTGCCTTATTTTCAACGATGAAAGATCACTCTAGTAAAATGGGGAATTTGCTAGGAAATCACATATTTCCACGGATAAGGGATGGAATAAGACAGAGAGAGGGGTGGGGATAGGGGGGTAGCAGCGGAGAGCCGTGGATGTCTGACTGAATTAATAGACATGATAATTTCACACTATTTCATAGTGAGCTATCTGCTCCATCACAGGAAAATAAAAGGGTCACTGCGCAGCTGTGGTAAACCCCAAGCGTTATTATGAAGTTTGATGATAGACCTCCCCTCTCCTTTCTTTTTTTCTCTCTATTTTTTTCCTTCTCCCTGGTACTTTGCTTCAGGCCAGCAATAGCTCGGGGCCACGCCGGTGCCTCCCCATGATAAAGGACTTATACTCTGTGCGCAAAGAAAGCCGCAGCAGCTTCTCTCTCTCCCCCGAACCTAATCAACTCACTGGCTTGGCCCTTAGCGACTGGTTACCAACCCCCGCCTCTGTCTCTCTTCCTCCATCCCTCTCTTTTCCCTTTCTCCTTTTCTTTCCGTTTCTCTGTATTTCTACGAGTTACTGCACATTTTGTTGGAGATTTATTTATTTATCATTAAGTCGAATAACTAAATATTTTTTCACGGTATAAAACAACAACAACAACAACAACAACAACAACAACAACAACAACAACAATAATAATAATAATAATAATAATAATAATAATAATAATAATAATAACAACAACAACAATAATCATAATGATCATAACAATCATAATCATAATCATAATCATAACAGCCAATGTCAAATATGAATAAAACACTATAAGTTAATGGCTTAACTAAGGGCTCTGAAGGCAAGAGGAAGTATATTTTTCTTCCAAAAAACTGTAAATGTATCACTGAAATTCATTAAGAAATGGGACAAATTATATTGACCTCTTACCCCTGAAGCATTTAAGGGACCTTAAACTGTAATGCCAGATGAGAGGGTCCATTCTGTCCATTTGAGTTTGCTTCTGCCCTCAGGTCAGCCAGTTGTAACTTCATCCATAAGGAGAAAACACTCTGCACTGACTATATTTATTTATTTCAAGTTCTGAAAGGAGCATGGACTGATGTTTGATGCTAAAATCGCACAAATACCATTATTCATATTTTGGAAATGTTTTTGGTGTTGGTTCTTTGGGTATAGAAAATAATTATTTTGATAAAAAATGGACACAGTGTAAAAAAAATAATTGTACACTCTAAATGGAGAGAATAAAGTGAATCCAGTTTTATGCATGTTGAGAACATATATATTGTCAAGGCTTTCATTCATAACCCTATAGTGTCCATCATCATCATGATCATCATTATCATAAAATAAGAAAAAGATAAATTTTAATTAATTAATACAAATAACATATTTTTTTGTCTTATTGAATTTAATGATTAAGCTTTAACCTCTCTCACATTATTGATTGCCATTTCTTTTTTAACAGTATACAGTGAGGAGTGACAGTGAGAGATGGAAAAGGGGCGGGGGCGGGGGGGGGGGGGGCGGGGGGGGGGGGGGGGGGGGTCTGTGACATGTGACAAAGGTCAGGTTCAAGCCAACACTTCTGAAATCACATGTCTGAATTTAACAGCTACCAGGAGGTTGTAGAGGCTGTTCTCTGTATAGTATGAAAATGAATGACGTGAAGAAATAAAAATGTAGCTACTGTTTAGCATTAAACGTAATGAAATTTGAAGTTTATAAAAGTCACATTTGGTTTGCACTTTTAATAGATTTGATGTATTGATTTTTCAAATGCTGAGTTGTATTTCTTCTGCCTGTATTCAGCATCTTTCTACTTTCTGTCATGCTAAAGAATTACTAGATTTTATTGTTTAGTCTAGAATTTTACAGATAACAAAAACCCTGCAGAACAGCATTTAGACTATTTTTGAAAAAGTAAAAATCTTTCCTGAAACTAATGGAACTTAGCAGCACCTTAAGACAGACTGGCCACTAGTTTTTGAGGATAATTTTTTTATGAACATATAATAAATCTGCATTGTGAGTGTTAAAATAACATTCAGTTGTGGGTTATACACAACTATTTCTGTTGCTGTATTCTCATGGTGGAGTTAGTGTATGACATGAAGACAATCCTATTTCTTCTATTTAAATATTGACAGAAACATATGTTTGGTTATATTTCATTCAATTATTTTAAGCTATTAGGTAAATACTTTGCCAAACAGGGTAAAACATTTCAGTCATGGTTAACATAATACACAAGCTGAAATTAAGATAATAAAACAGAGAATAATACACCTCAAATTATATTTATGGATTCATGAAATGTGCACCACTCGAACTCTAATAAATGTACTGTATTTGTTACTATGATTGTTTCAACCTGTTAATTGCTCTTAGAACATAAAAAATGTATCAACCTGGTATATGGTACCTGGTGTATGAATAAGATGCCAATTTCCTAACCTATTTCATGTGTTATCACTATGCACTTTTATTTCTCCACTAACTAATCCCGAACCTTAACCCTAAAGAGGAAAATACTAAGATATGACATGCAAAATGTTCTCAAAACTAGTATGGTATTCGTACGCCCTCCCATGATGTCACAAAGACAGGGCAGAAGTACAATAAAGTTTTTCTGTCATTTTCAGCCGATTCAGTGAACAGCTGATAATAACGCATTAGCTTTATGATAAACAGCCACATTATTAGCTTAAAGGAGAGACTTGTGTGGTTGAGAGAGTTACAGAGCTTGGTCTGGCCTCTCAGAGCCTGTGAAGAAATGGTTTTGATCTTACCACAGGCTAACCATTGCCAACAGGACTTGACATTGCAGAACAATTTCCCAATTACCTTTTGACATGCATATTGACACAAATGCGCAAAACTGTAATTTTCTCTCTGAATTTGTTAGCTTGAGGGGCTCACTTTCATGCCAGTGGATTGTCAGATGTGCTGCTCTCTCTCTCTTCCTCTGCTTCACTTTCGTATCTCTCTCTCTCTTTTCCAGTATGCTTATATATGAATGTCCAGAAAAAGGATTCCCCCTTAACAGCTGGAAAATGGAAAATACCATTTTCAAAATGGAGGAAAATAGAATTATAGGAAAATAGTAGTATATTCATAAGAAATGCATTTTCTGCCAAGTTTGCATTTAAGTTGTCTTGTGTATTTACTTTGTATGTGGGATCATATTTTTTGAAAACAAAAGGTGTCTATATTATTCACTTATGGTTCATGGCTTTTGGAAGCTTCATGGATGTAAATGTATTCTGATTGTTTGCTTCCACAAACAAATTTTATTTAATGCTACTGAAGACTTGTGTGTCAAAAACACCCAACCTTTCTCAATAAACTTTGCAAAGCTCACAAACATGTTGTCTTCCCATTGTCAGTCTCATGGTTCTGGCCAAACTCAACATGCCAGTTGACACTGAAATGCCATAATCACTGGGATGTTTTGTTGCTTCTGAGATGTCGAGGCAGCAAAGAGGATAGAGCGCGATGGCCATGTCATCATGAGCTTGTCATTGTGTTCAGCTTGACTGGCACATGCTAGGCCAGATTACAGTAGTTGGTGATGATGGAGGGTTACCCTGTGACTCCCAGCCGCCTGCTATCAGGGACCCCTGAAAACTGGGTCAGATTTGGGCTTGGCTCTGCCCCGAGCCCCTCTGGCCCAGTGTTGGTCCCAGTGCAAGTGCTACTAGAAGAGGAGGATCAAGCCTTAGGCCTCGGATGAAGGCCAAAGCCAGTCAGTATCTCAGCCGTCCAACAACACCCACTTGCAAAATCAGACTCACATATACCATGTTTGTAATGTTCTTAAATACAGAAAGACAGTATTTCCAGGTGTAAGCAATAATTGATGACACCTTTGGTTATAAGTGGTGGTTGCTTTGTTTTTGTCAGTGTAGGCAATGGCAATGACACAGATGACACAGTGACATTTGGTGCAGACTGTGGCTTCCTATGTTTTCTCATGGTTTTCATATTTAGTTCAAACAAACTGCTATTTATTTTAATTAAACAAACCAATTAGCTGTGTGTGTGTGTGTGTGTGTGTGTGTGTGTGTGTGTGTGTGTGCGTGTGTACTGTTATTTGGTAATAGAAAACAGAAAGAATGACAAAAAAGTCAATTTGAACATCATCTGCCCTTCACAATAAACCCCCTTCTCCTTCATTACAAATAACATATGACGCTGTCTTCACAAAGTGTATGATGAATGTGAAGAAAAAGGAGACATAAATACACTGCAATAATTGACGACAACAGAGGATGTCAATTAAATTTGAACTGACAATGTTCAAAGTGCAAAATCTGATAACATGTTGAGCCCTCATGACAACCCGTCCATGACCTGTCAAAATATTTATAAAACACAAATTCAAGAGAAAAATGCTTATTTCTTAAGCATTTTTAAAGGGTAAACAAATGGGTCAAATATAGAATAGAGGGAAGTTTGGTTGGTGGAGAAATCAAGTGAAATCTTATACAAATTTCACAGTGTGCTGCAGTTTGCAGAATCTGTTTGAAATTCATATACAAGATCCAATCATCACTTTAGTATCATGTCAAGAGAGAGAGAGCCAATAAAAACAAATGGAATGTCATTTTGACACTTAAGGTATATTGATTTATTCACAATGTTAACTCATGCATTGAGTAACATGCAAGAAAACATTCCACATTCCACCTTAAAGGTAGCTTCCAGTAGCACAGTGTAGAGTGAATTAAATATTTTTTTCTACCTAGCTATTATTAGTAAAGATGAAAAGGCACCAGATCATCCTTTCATTCATCATTCACTCCTCATTTGCTTGGCACAAGTAGGTAAATGAAATCATTCAAAACACAAACTACTTGTGTTCATCCACCTATATTGCTTAATGTCTCTTATTACTCTAATTACCAGCTACACTTTAGCTGGATGTTTGGCTGACTGCTGCCTAATGTTCTCAACATTATGGAACTATTTGTAAAGTCGGTCTAACATTTGATTGTGTGGTCACTAATAGTTGACTAATGTAGGCTATGTAAACTTGCTATTGTGAACTGGGAAACCGAGACTGTCCTGTAAAAATCGATCCCATAGTTCGCCTGTGCAAGTAGCTTAATACAACCTATAGTTTCATTTTATTGTTAGGCAACTTCTAACAGCTGTAGTAGTCTAATTATGATGGAGGAAGTTAGGTGACGTAGTACCCAGAGTGACAATGTTCATGTTAGGAGGAACAATTTTTTTAGGAGGAAAAATTCAAGTCTTAGGAGTCCACTGTTTGTTTCTCATGCGATCATTTATTCATGACTGTGCACCGTTAACCACATGTTTATTATTATAACCAAAGTGACAAAGGTCCTCTGACCTAAAGGACGTAGGCTTCTTATATTAATCCACACTAAACCTAGCCAAATTGTTTTTGTGCCTAAACCAAACCAAACTGGTTCGGGACTGTTCCACAACCTTAAACATACGTTCATTATTGTTACCATGACAACAAAGTCCAGCAGGCCTGTCACTAACACACTCCTATGGGTCCTTTCCAAGGGTAGGAATAAATGACCTACTGTTTATGGTCTATTTTGTTGGAGGACTTGTTGAGGAAACCACATTAATGATTGTGGTGACAGTGGATGGAGTTTGAAATTAGAGTGACATTCAACCACAAGTCATTTAAAACAGCATGGTTCCACTGCTAAAAGATTAACATTTGGAAGTAGTTATACAACAATTTGTAGTACTCTGCATGCAGTCCAGAATATGGAATTTTCTTCCATGCAACAAAAAGCAGAGTTAACTTGCAGATGATTTGCAACCTCTTAAATGCAACCTGAATGGATGAATTATTTTCTTAACCCTTGTCCTGAAGAAGTTGCAAAGCAGATGCAAATGAGAAAATGTAAATGCAGCCTATGTGAATTCAGTATGGGCATCCTCTTTATCTCCTTCCATGGCCTTGGTACACACTTTCAAAGTGTGTCACCCAAATGAGCTCTGTCGTCTTTCAGTAGTCACCCAAATTAAAGCAGCCACAACTAAGGGCTGAACGCCAAAGCTTTGCAGTGGCAGCACCATGTTTAACACAAGTTCCATTAAAAAGAGCCCATTACTATTACTGAAGGAAACAATGCCCGGGGCTTCTCTAAAGTGTTGCGAAAACCTCATTGATAATTAAATGTTGGTTACCCCCGGTATGCATCGCTCCCGCACTTTGCTTACCAATCAAACCTGCGCCCACCATTGCTGTCGTTCGCTCTCTCTTCTCAGTGTTTGTCAAGGAATCATACAGCCCTGTAATAGGTGCCAATTAGAACCAATGGGGCTCTGAGGTTAATTATTCCTAACACATTATTTGATTGAGCATATTTAGAGCTGTACAGTGCTAGGGAAGGATGGTGACAGGGTAGCGGTAGATAACGCCTCAGTCTTTGTTGATGTACCCTCACAGTAATGGGCAGACAGTGACAGACACATGCATGCTGACATGAGCGCTTGCACGCATGCACGCGCACACACACAAACACACAGACGCACACACACACATACACACACACACGCTTCTAAATTCTGTTACTAGGCAGATGAGACTTTCCTTTTCTTTTTACAGCTTGTGTTCTTATTTTGATTCTGTATTATACTTAATGCTAGATGCCTTGTGTAAAACAAAACAAAAATGCAAGAAAAGGTCTCATGCTGCACTTATTTTAAGATTGTCAGTTGATTTGATTAGGATCCTCACATCAAAGTCTGTGCTTTGCATCCTCTCTCATAACAGCTTGTGTTCATCTCTCAAAGTAGTGTGATAATACAGAGAGCGTGATAAGGGATGCAACGTTAATAATTTGTATTGTTGAACAATCTCACTCGCGCAAATAATAAATGCCCCAAATGTATTAGGTTTCACTGCGGAGGCAAACAAACAAAAACAGCAACCAGTGAAAAATCGTTATCCCTTTTGCAGGTTCTTTCAAGTGCAACGTAGATTGTATTGCCATCAATAATACAATAATATGTGAAGAGGGACAAACAAATGTGGATTCAAGCAGCTCTCCTTGAACAGTAAACACTGGCAGGAGAACGAAAGTAAAGAAAGAGTAAGACAAAAAAATAATACACACAGTAAGTGGTATGTATCTGATTTATGTTGGGCAAATAGATAACAATCATGATACCCAAATAGCACCTCTCCTCTGTCACACTGCAAAGAAGCAAAGGCATAAAAGTAAGTTGAGAATGAAGCTTTTGACAGGTTGCTAATGGATCGCTGTAGGCCCATCTGTTTCACTGCAAATAGAGAAATGGTGGGGTTTTGATTTGGGTGTTGAAACTGTTACCACTGTCACTGTAAACAATAATTGTCAAACATATTTACCCTGCAATCGCTTTAGCAGATGTTCTGCTTTTTGTTTCATGCAGCTTTTTTGTGTGTTGTATCTCCCGTCTGCAGACACACCACATGCCCCCCCCCAACCACCACTACTACTCTTGCACCCCCAACTAGAATATTGAGCAGGTATTTGTAAAAGGTGCTCCAGGGCACGGAGTGCGAGGGATTGGGTGGTGGTGGTGGTGGGGAGAGGGGAGGAGCAGTGAGAGGGGAGGGCGGTGGGAGAAAGGAAAGAGAGACAGGGAGAGAAGGAGGGAGAAAGAGATTATCTGGGCTCTTCATCAGTAGCTCAGCCCACACCCTCCTCCTGCTCCTGCCCATTGTGGAAGCCTGAGGGCCTAGGGAGGCGCCCGTGCCTTGCAGCCATGCAACCTCTTTATCACTCTAATCTGCTAATTGTAGGCACTCAATTGGCACATGGTGGCTTTTTATTAGAGCTTCCCAACATTAACTAGACAGAGAATGTAGAAAAGCTGGTGTGGCCCTTGTTTTTTTTGTGTTTTACTCCTTCTGTCTACCATTTAAAACTGAAGTGTTAATACTCCATACTTAGCATTCTTCATTGAGCAGGACTCATGGTGTACTCAAACTCTTCTCCTCTAGCCCTTCAAAATCTGATTCATAATTAATAGAATTAACATTTAAATGAACTGGGAATTGTTTAAAAATGAAAAACAGCAGTAGAATAACAACCCATTAAGTATACTTGATGTTTCTAGTTTATGAGCTACATCATAGTATTTAAAACAAAAACAATTATTCCTATCTGAAATGAGAGACACAATGTATCACTTTCTTTTTTTTCTTTAACCCCTTGAAGTTTTCCCCCACAATAGAGGAACAGCTCTTTAAAGGGAGAATGAATGAATGCAGAGATGACCCTATACTTCAGGCAAGTGATCAACAGATCTGATCTCAGGTGTTCAGCTCTCCTCCCTCTGCTCCTCCTGTCTTTGTGCAGCTTGTTAGAGTGAGCTGATCCCCTCGTTTGAGGAGACTCTGAGCGACGACTGGTGGAAGGCCAGAGGTCTCCCTCCCGTCTCGTCCAGGCTTGTCTGTAGCGACTGCTCTTTTTTTTTAACCCCTCCCCACAATTTCTCTGCCTCCTCCTTTGTTTGTGGTGTATCAGTGAGATGCCTAAGATGTCCATAGGTCTATTTTTAAAAATAAAAGGGGTGGGGGATTTACTCAGGCTTTCCAGGTGATATATATACACAGAAGTGAGTGCTGCTCTGTGCACACATTCACACACCTTCACTGCTTTCTTTGATCCAGACAGCTTGTGTTTGTTGTCAAAAGGCTGATTAGGAAAAATACCCCTCTCAGCTGGCTTTTTCAGACCCTCACAGAAGGCCAATAGCAGCTAAATTCAGATAAATTACTGTTAGCATTTTTAATTCAAATTTTGGAAATGCTTTTAATGTAGATTATATGAACAGAAGCAAATTACTTGCAAAGAAGTTGAAATTGAGAAGGGGGTTTGCATGTTTCTGTAGGATCACAGCTCAGAAGTTTGGTTTCGAATTGATGCCTTTAAAATGTTAGTGGAGTGGGTGGACAAGGAGGGGAGGGGGTTGTTGAGGTAGGGTGGGTGCATAATTTTTTAACAAAGTTTTTTTTACCTCATGAATCCCACAGAAAAATGCAATCTGGTGACAGAACAATGGAGTGAGCGTTTTATGGTTGGCTATTAACAGCTCCGGCTTTCAGGCCCCCATCCTGCAAACAGGTGTTTTACGAGTCCGCCCCGCGCTGACACAAGTCCTGCTGTTTATTTCCACCAACATTCAGAGTTTCCATTTCTATTCCTGAGCAAAGGTTAAACAAATTAAACAGCTTGGTGGATGGCAGCTTCAAATCACATGGTTTATACTTTCTTTCATATTTACCCAAGTTAGAGAAAAAAAAAGGTTCTGAGAAGAAACACTGGCTCCTTTGCAGTTGAATTATGAATATTTGCCTTGTTATGACTAAGCCTCTTTTTATTGGTTCTTTACCACAGTGGCAGAGGAATTAGTGGAGCAAGAACATTGAAAACTTCCATGAAAATCATAAAAGGCATGATACTGCCTAAATTGCAAGAGTGCAAATTGATTTAAGTATAAACATGTCAGGCTCACAATCATCATCTTAGCAGTTATGCCACCAACAAAGCCACCAAGTGTTCTCTGCTGCTTCTTTCTTTCGTGTTATTATTCATGACAGATTTACCAATTCACTTGTGGCAAGAAACAAGACAATAAAAGAGTCCTGATAATAAATTGGATTTGGACAGACAGGAGATTCTTTTAGCCTCTGGACCAATGGAGTCTTCTTATGTGGAGGGACAGTTTTAGAAAGGAGAACTTTTGGGAGAATAGATTTGTGACTGAGCCTGTTTGCTTTTTGCACTTACAGTACAGTATGTACAAGCATGGATTTTCGTGTATGTTCTTGTTTTCATTCTATATCCACACGTGTTTAAGTCTTTAAATGTGCATTTCAATTTGCACTTTGCATTTTCAATGTGTCTGTGTTTGAATTTGTGCTTCTCTTGAGTGGAACAATTTGTGTGTTTGTGCGAGAAAGCTTATTAAGAACTCTTAGCAGGCACAAAGGTTTTATCTTGATTCTGTGGCCTGGTCACAAGGACTTCATGTGGTAGACAACACTGGGTACGATACAGACCTAAATACGCCATGAATCTGTCGATTTTGAGTAAATAGTGCCACAGAGTGCAGCTGCACAAACATTCTGGGCCCTGAACCCTGCTCAATCAAATCTGCTTACACTCTGCATAGAGGATTGACTTCAAGATTAAAGGAGTAGCTGTATTTTAAGTTAAAATACGGTTAAATATGTTCGAGTGACTCTAGTGACTGAGTACAGCAGAGTTGGCTCATACTAAACAGTCAATTTCAGTCAGATGATAATGAATAATATAAGTGTAAAAAGCACAGTTTACAGACAATATATAAGAGAAATGTCTGCATTCTTCACCTAGTAATGTAGTTTTAGACATAGAAGGTTTTATCAAGGTATCAATTTTTGCAAAGATGGAGGACAAATCTGTGGGAAAGGAAGGTGAGGATGTGAAGCATTTCCTGAATGGATACATTTTCAGGTCAGGGCAGAAGACAGGGAGTAACTCATCCATCCTCCATGGAGTGAAACTAATCTAATTCACTTTGAGGAATGTAAGTGGGCCAATGCATACAAGGTGTGAGGAGATGGCCTGTAAACAAAACTCTGGAAAGGTTTAATTAGAAACTGACACACAATACACAACATACAATATATATCTTTTGAAGAGCTGAATATAACCTGAAATTGCTACCTTAGCAACTTCAGCTAATTGCTGAGGTTTTACTGTTGAGTCTATGTAGGTCTTAGGACGGGTCTTAAGATGACAGCATATTCAATCTTGTTGACTGATAGACTTGTTGGCCAGCATTCACTGAGAAAAGAGAGAACAGTTTTGTTCTGTCTATTTGTGTCTATCTGTGCTTGCATGCATAGTAGTAATATATATATACTGTATATGGTTAAAACAGTTTACAAGAGGATAAAGAAGCTTGAGAGTAGGAAACAATGCTAATAGTGAGGGTTACTTTGTTTCCTTATTGCTCCTATCAAAGAAAAATATGTGCTGAAGTTGTAACAGTGGAGGCAAATAGGAGAATTGTGGGATTTTTGTGTTAATTCATCTTGGAGGAAAAAGAGCATTGTAGCGTTATAGAAAGTACAAAGTGGGGACTTAAACAATGTCTATATGTATATGTGACAGGCTTAAAGTAATTGTCGGTGAAGTGAAGCATTGATTGTTTAATTTTCTGTTGACAGTTTTGTCATTGGCGGTCAAACTTGGGCTAGACATGCCATGCCACAGACCGCACTCCAATTAAATAGCTTTTATTGGGTGACTTTTCGACAGGCTGAATGGGGATATGTTTTTATTTGTAGTGTTTGGGGAGAGCCTGAGGTGTGTAAGGCCAACATAAGTGGAAAGGCTTTGCAACTTAAAGGAGCCTTTACCTTCCGGCACTGTTTTATTACAACTACTGTTTACATCTCCCAATACATCCTAAGTATTTCCATTATTAAGTTTGGACAAATCATTTGCCTGGGGTTCAAGGTAGTATGCCATTGAAACATGATCCTACTGTTGATCTTATTACTGCCAAACCAAACAAGCAGAAATCAATTTCAGCAGGAAAGGTAAAGGAAGAGAAAAAAAAAGGAAATTAGATCAAAACAATCGGGGTGGTGGTTGCAGCTGTGGATGTAAGGGAGAGGTGGGGCTAGGGAGGTATATACAGTATGCCAATGTAAGTATTTGTTCACTGCCCAAACAAGTTGACAAGTAGTGAGCAGTAATTCTTAAGGCATTAAAATATGGTACCTCTCCACAGAGCTGCTCACCCCCACCTCCTGCCCTGGAGGTGAAATCAGACACCCTGGATAACAGTTTTTTTTCATATTCATTGCATACTGTTCTTGGTTTTAAAGACTCACTCTGCACTGTGAGAAAGTATGTTCCAGCTGCTTTGGTACTAACGATGCCTCAAGTCTGACAACTTAAACGTTTTTATACACTGTTGTTTCATTTCATTCATTCAACTTAATAGAGTGTTAATGAAAATACAGATGCTGTTGCTCTAGACTATATATCCTGTATTTATTATTTACTACTGTGAATGACTTTCATACACATGTTCTGAGTTAATTAAACATAAAATTGATGTCCCATAAACAAACATTGCAGATTAAACTATCAGAGTCCAGCTTTTACTCTGAAGTGGTATATGAGGTTAGATTAGATATCTTTATAAAAAAAAAATAAAAAAAAACTGCATAAAGATTAAGGCAGCGCTGTGTCCCACTGGACACCAGCACATTAGGGTGCAGTGGTCTAACCCAGGAAAACTTGCACCCCTTGAGAAGAATGAGTGAGAAAAGGATGTGATAAATTAGCCCTGGGAGGAAATGCAAAGCAGAGGTTCTGGCAGCTGGCCACTTGGAACCTCTATAAAACGGCAACGTGCATAGTCTCTCTGCTATATTCCTCTCATTTGGGTGGCACTGGAGAGGATAACAGAACAGGATGATGTGTTAATACTGTTAATACCAGATGAGTGATGTCATGGAAAAGTTAGCCATGTTTTGTGGCTTCTACCACTACCACCTCTCCACCTTCCTTACATCTTCCACCACCTTGTTTGTCCATATAGGAGATGACATGTGTGCAAATAGATATGCATCAGCTTCAGCTTTTTAAAGGAAGTGATTTTTTATGGTGTGTGTGTGTGTGTGTGTGTGCATGCAGATTTTGGCAGTGGATCTTGTTATGAATATGATCTGCCAATGATGGACATGAACAGACAGGCCTATGTGAGAATTCAGTTGCAAACTTATTTCTATGGTTGTTATACGAAATATTACCAAACAAAGTAGGACATTTGCATTCCGCTTAACATGGTTAAACACAGGGTGCAGAGCCTGCTTTTAACGGTATATTCCTTAAAGATCATACATATTTCAAATATGTTAATATGGCATGGATTGTATGCAATGTGAGGCTACAAAACATACATTAGAAAGCCATGAATTAATCTCATGAAAAATGCAGAACTGTCTGATTATTCTTTGAGACAATCATCAATTGCTAAACAGCTTCTTGCATTCACAAAGACAGAGCAAATAATTGAGGGGAAATGCTTGCTCTTCTCCTGCATTTGCATTTTTGTGTTAAGCACTGCAGTGTTTCCAGCACTGGTCAGTCATGCAGGTTCATCGAAACCAACCAGACTTCCCAGGGACTTTCGCCCTCTTACATCATGTAGCAGAGACAGTAATGAGTGAAGAAGCTTGTCTCTCTGTATGCTAATCCTTGGGAATGTGCAGGGGTCCTTAATGTTACACACAGTTGATTTTCCAGCTTTGCTACTTTAGATAGCTTTGTGAATGGGGCAAGGATCACTAGCATACTCCTCGACATGCTCACACACACTTGTGTCCAGGGGTGCACACTCATGCACAAAAAGTTACGAGAGCGTGAGCACCATGGCATGCAGGCACTGATTTTCTTTCTGCCTGATTTGCATATGGTATCAGCTGAAAATGTTTGGGGACAAGAGAGCAGACAACACAACAGGTGACAGAGCTATGATTGATAAATTCAGAGAACAAAAACAAGCTACATTCAGCACTGTGCCAATAACTCAAATGCTATTCTAAGGATTAACCTCAAACAATTCAACTGATGCAGAAATGAATTGTGTCAATCAAATACATGTACTGAATATTCAATCTCCATGGCTGTGGCAACACTAATTGCCTGTTATCTTTGCAGAAAGCTATGGTCTGGCTTTGATTAAATTCTGTTCTATGTGCACTCTACTGTGGAATTGTCAAGGTAATCAACCTGTCTGTTTGAATCTGCCACTCACAGCAGTCAGTAAGATAATGGCATGCCAACATATGCTCCAGCAGAAAAACAACAACAACAAAAACTTATATTGTGTTCACACCAAACAAAATCATAAAGCAGGAAGGTACCTTTAATTTTTTAACACTCAACTTTCAGGCATGTAGGCCTAATACTGTTTATCATACGAAAAGCTAAATAAAACATAGCAGTGACTTGTCAAGCTAATGTATCTCTCTACACTCAAGTCAAAACATATTTATCTTAAAACTTTAAAGAACAGCTGCATTTCATCAAACAGGAGCTTGGCCTTAAAAGCTACACTCTCACCACTCCTTTACCACTCACAAATCTAAGAGAAGACAGCATTTCTTTGATGCCAGACAACCCAAATGACAAACATAATACTGTCTGCAAAGTGTGAATATTTGTATCTTTTTTTTCTTCCTCTTCTCTTTTTTTAATGCCTGCCCTGCTGTCTGCCTGTGTTGTTTTGAAGCGGTGAATAGATTTAAAAGATGCAGGATGACAAGACAAAGAGCTGGGGAATAGCCCCCAGGCGCTTGTGCTTTAAGTCATGCCATTTCCTTGCATGGCAGGCAGCCCTAAATAAGTTACTTATAAGCATTTATTGATGCACAAGTATGGCATCTGTTCCTAGGCTGCGGTTCTGGATGTAATTAGCTCAGAACCTTACACACTTCAATCAAGCGACACATTTAGAGATACCCCCCACTCCCATCCCCACCCATCCTTCAATGTTTCTCCCTCATTCCCTCTTTCAATCTCTCGCACTTGGGTGTTTTACTCATTCACACTGCGTGGAATCCTCCATGCACAGTAATTACTCCACGATAACCTCCATCATCATTATCATTATCCTCTCCAGCATTCAGCCAGCATAGTGGGGATTGCTTAACTGTAAAGCCAGTGAAGTGCTGCTCTGGTGTGGGGGACTGTGTTTTGATGACATCATCACAGATAAAGGGACACTAAACAATCAAATAGGCACATGGAATGAGTCGCTGATTCAGGCATGAGCTATTTCACAGAGCCAGATCTGAAACAACCCCTGAAATTCTTTTACTAAGGTTTGTTTCACTGTGTTTTGCGGGTCGCTTTGTTGCCTTGTGTGCACACATTCAGACATACCATGGTGTGTGTTTGTCTGTGTGTGTGTGTATGTGTGTGTGTGCATGTACTTAGGCATGGCGCAAAGAGGAATTAAATTTGATTAATTTCAGACGGATTCTGAATGTATAAACTACTCATTTTGTTACATAAAACAGAAGCGAAGGTTTAAACCTAGCCCTGGGGTAGAGCCTTTGTGTTGAGTCTTCTTTGATATTAGTGAGGGCTTTTTATTGAGCGCTTGACATGATAGATAAACCATACAGTGGATTGAATGGCCTTCCTTTGCAGCACCCAGTAAATGCCATTTGCCATTAACAATTCTGCAGTGGGCTACATAAACCATTAATATAACCTTTATGACCATGCGGTCTAACTGAGCATGTCTCTTATGCAGCTCATCTTCTGATGGACGTGTTAGCTGCAGCCTCCTCGAAATACCACTAAAGGAAGAATTTAATTGCACCAAACAGATGAGATCACAGACATTAGCTTTTAAAGGCGGTCGTAAAATGCAGACAGGATGAGACAGGACTGGTTCACCTATCTTTTGCAGACTCAGCCAATACAAACTGTACCTTACTGTGGAGAAAAAAATGCAGCTTGTTGTTTCTATATTGTCTGACAAAGCCACTAATCAGTGACAAGGTGACTATGACTTGATGTTAGGGCTCAACTGAGGGGACAAGACAACTACCTCTTCCAGGCCACGGGTGCAGAGAGGGTGTAGATTGACAGGCAATCAGTCACAAGAAGAGTGGGCCCAGTAGGGAGACCTGTGGGGTGCCACAGACCCTCAGCCACTCCAGCAGGGCATGGCCATTGATCATCATTGGGGGACAATCAAGGAAGGGATGTGACTAAAGCAGGCATGTATGTAACAATGGTTCATAGTTTGGCTGACGTGCTTAAGCAGCTGGGTGTCAGTTCCTTTAATAGAAGAAGTAGACTCCCTTTATATGGTCTACAAAGCATTGTCTGTTTCCCCCTTGGACAGAAAAGGTGGTTTTCTGTGAGAGACTGGACCCGCTATCATGTGGTGGTTTTTTTTCCCCCTGCAGCCAGCAGTCTCCATCAGTTGAATAGACTTTGTGGCTGACATGGTCTATATGTTTGTGTGTGGATAGACGGGGGAGGCTACAGAGGAAGAAAGCAGCCCATTGAGTCACATAGCAAGGGGGAACACACACAGCATATCACAAGGGAGCATCTGGTAGGAGGAATGTGTACATGATGTCAAATGATACTCCAAAGATAGGCCACCCTTCATAAAAACTGGAGAGGGTGATAAAGGGCGCCCTGACAAGAAGAGTCAAGAGAGTGAGAATCTTGTTTGTGTTGCCTTGTCCAAGAGTTTTCTTAATGGGGTTTGTTGGTAACATAGCGCAAGTTTGGGGAGGTCTTTCAGTCACATGAGTAGGAATATTTCCATGAACAAGTAGACTGTCTGATTCAAATTGTACGGTTGGCTGGAGGAAAATAATAGAATTGAATACTTTCTTCCATCTGGGTGGAAAGATAAAAAAGTTTTAAAGAACACATATGCAAATCCACCTTGATGTGTCCTCTGAATGCACACTTACTTACTGTCAGTGAAGGCCAAGGCATGTTCAGACACATGGAAACTATTAAAGATCCCGCAACACCTGCTATAATGCTCTTCAGTTTGAGTACAGCCACCTGTCTGGTATCAGGGAAGACAAGCCTTATTTCATGAGTGTCTTTAAGTCTCCTAAGAATGTATGGATAGGTTATTAGGCAAGAGGATGTTCATGGAGAGATTACCCTTTAGGGTTTAAGCCTCTAAGTCACAAAGAATCCTGTGCCCTACACAGACCAATTAAGTATCTCTCTATAATTATTACATTATATAGAGAGATGTCTGTTATTGCTACTCATACTGTCCTCTTCATAGTTATTATTTTTACTGCTTCAAGTCTTACATCTCTAAAACAAACGTCTGGGCATCACATTATATTGGGAAGAATGTCAATTTTGGACGATTCCCCAACTAATGATTTAATTCAGTGGAAAATATCAGTGCCAATGCAGGAAGTAGCTTTTCCCATTTGTAACAGGGCACAAAGGTGTGGAGGTCAAGGTGGTGGATAAGCCTGTAGCACATCATGCATTTAAACATAACCACAATCTCTGCCTATACCCTTAACAAAGTTTTGATTTGCTAACCTTAAACATAGTTTTACCATACCATACCATACCATACCATACCATACCATACCATACCATACCATACCATACCATACCATACCATACCATACCATACCATACCATACCATACCATACCATACCATACCATACCATACCATACCATACCATACCATACCATACCATACCATACCATACCATACCATACCATACCATACCATACCATACCATACCATACCATACCATACCATACCATACCATACCATACCATACCATAACCATGCCATATGTTCCATGTGCAGAAAGTGTAGAACGTAGGAATCTTAAAAGCATTGAAATCAGACATAACAACATTGTAGCTGAGAGCAATCAATTGTACAATAGTGGTCTTGTCTGGCAATCTGTAATTGTGGGCTATGAAAGAGATTTATTGTCCCGTGGAGTAATAGAGATACTCAGTGGTGATTTACCTTATCCTTTTTTCTGTATGTTACTTCATTGTACAATAGACATTTATTGAAAAGAATTGACAGTAATAATCAAAATATTGATCTCTGAAACTTATCAGAAGTCAAATGTGAGCTTTGGTACACGCATGCAGACATGCAAATTTGTCTTGATTACAGTTCCTCTTGGCTGCAAAATATGATGGGACTCAAGAGACCAAACTGGAATGCATAAATAACTGGAGTGCACTCCGATTAGAACCTTCCGGAGAGGTTGAACAGTGTCTGTCAGACTTCCATAATATTGTCGATACAACTTTACAGGAAATGTGGAAATTAATATTCTTTTTAATACAATATGTCATCAGAGAATTAGAAATGCCTGTGTGTCCTACATCTTGCAATAACTAGTCCTAGCCACCCAGCCGCAGAGCTTCATACAGCCCAAGTGGAAGTGGGAAATAGAGGATCAAGTGGCCATTTATCATGTACTTGTCAGATCTTGACCTCCTTACCATTAGCAGACACATGTGGCCTAGCATTCATAAGCATTAAGTCTCAGTGCCCAGCACCAGCAATCAGTTTGTATAGACATTTACATCCACACACACAACGATTGTGTGTCAGTGGGGATATAGCCTGGTTAGTCACAGGGGAACCCTCACCTCGGCTCTGAAACCCCTCACTGGTTGACCTATCCACCTCCCTCCTCTAGTTTATCTTTTAACCTCTCTCTCTCTCTCTCTCTCTCTCTCTCCCTCTGTCCCTTGGGGTTTGGTGGACTGGGATCTTCCCAAGGGGGTCCTCCTTTCAGCCACCTGACTATTACCTGTGGAGTGAGCTGTCACAGTTTGATTCCTGCACAGGGGAGATACAGGACACACACACATTCACACACTTTCATACACACACTTTGGTGGTGACACCCTCAGGGAGCGTTGCGAAGGGGTGGGGGGTTGGGTTGGCTTACCAGGGGACCCAGCAGCTCTGGGGAAAGAGAGCATGCCATCAGTCAAGAGCTGGCCATGTGCTGGCTGTGACATGAGCAAGATAGCTGTATGGATAGCAAACAAACTATGTCTTAAGGTGGTAGATGTAAGAATACTTTGCCAGTAATGAGCAGTAAGTATGAGCCACAAAGGCAACGGTAGCCATGGGCAAAAGAGAGTTTTCAGGAGCAATTTAGAGAAAGAAAGAAAAAAAAAATCTCAGCCTATAATTTCATAGGAATTGCTGTAACTCTGATGTGAGTAGCTGGATAACATCTGTTAATGTTACGCAAGTTCAGTAAGCAGTATTTAGGTTAATAAACTGAGAATCGTTATTCATTTATTAAGGTTGTCTATAATGTTAAGGCAATACTGATGACAAAATTATTTTACATTAGTACAGGTTGATTTTAAAACCCCCATCCTATCCATCAGTATCAATGCTCCACACCTCACCGCCCTTTCTTCTGTTATCCTATTTTGAGACTGGCAATGAAACAACTGGTTGGCAACCAATTCAGTAATGCTTAGTTCTTGTTAGCATTTGAATTCTTTTATCCATTTTAGTTATATCAACCTTCCCCACATTCCATGGTCAAAAAACAAGGATTCTGCTAGCATTTCTGCAGGGCCTTATCCCTTCAACCCCCACTCTTAAAAGATGTGACACAAGGCACCTGAGGGCTGTAAGGTCATAAGAAAGCCCAAGTGAATCATTAGCTTAGTTTGGCCAGGTCTAACTCATTAGCTGTGTCAATGATGGGCCCTCCAGACAGAATGTCCTTTAGTTTTAATACATCAGAAATTCACCTTACAGCTACGTTTTCAAATGATAATTTAATTTCATGGCTTGCTATAATCTCACTAGGTAGTTTTGGTCATAGTCCTACACTGGCTGTAGAAAAGTGGCAGTTGAGGTCTTTTGTCCCAGTTTGTTAACCCCTGATGTACTGACTTTTGCTACCCAGGGATGTCAGACGTCCTAGTGCCACTGTAACTTTATTAAGCACAATGCTAACCCTATGTAGTGCCCAGGAAAGGGCAGGAGGGAAGTGAGATGGACAAAGCAGACCATTGTCGGCTAAGGCTGGAGGACTGGTGTGGAGAACCACATGCTCCTTTCCCACACTTATCAGTTAGGGGCCAGGATCTGAAAATAACAGCTGATTGCTCATAAAGCAAGAGACAGCAAGAATGAACAGTTTTGATAAAGAGAGCAGGCCACTGTTCTGCATGTTTAAATCCTATTAATACTCACTAATATTTTGTATGTACATTCTTCTGAGCTGAAGTAGGTCAATGTTTGCTTGTTACATACATTTTCCGAGACTAATCACAGATTAATGAAAGTGAAAAGTTATGGTTTGACACGTAATACCAAATGCCTCTTTGTTGGAGTGAAATGGAGTGAAAAAGTGGAACATGGAACAGATATGATATTTTTTCAGGGCAGTGCATCTCTCCACATGATTACTCAATAAATTATGATTTTTCAGAAATAAAATTCAACACTAATTTCTTTAAAATCCAGATTTTTAAGGGAGATTATTCAGAGAAAAAGATGCAGTGGCTGACTGGTTAGTTTTATCCTTTTACCATCAGCTGTTTATAAGTGAAACCTTAGACATATGGTGTATCTGTGGGACTTGATTAAAGAAGTTCTGTGTAGTTTTTATAATAGAGGTCTTTCTAGAAATTAATAATGGGTCTTTCCATTAATTCAGACCAACCAAATCCAAATCAGTGACGTTTGCTTATACTACAATAAAAATGTCATTTGCCACATCTGTTTATAAAACTGAAAAAAAAAACAACAGGTAAATTGATCAAGTGCACTTAATGCATATTGCACATTTTAGCATTAGTCAGGTCTTTAAATACCTACCATTTTAATGTAGTCTGATAATATTTTATAATTTTACAGTACTTATACACAGAAAGAACATGTTGTTGCAAGTGAACAGTGTTTACTAAGCTGAAAGGTTGTGCCCTGGCACAAGGCGCTGACCATTGGGGTCTCCAGACAGTGGAGGAGAGAGAGATGCAGAAAACAATCTTCTGCTTGTTTCTGCTTTACCTCTTCTGGCATGACCTGACCTCTCCATCGATCTCTGCTCTGCACAATGGGCTTCCTCCTGAAGAGCAGACAAAGTGTGTGCATATGTGTGTGTGTGTGTTTGTGTGTGTGTGTGTATGTGTGTGTGTGTGTGTGTGTGTCCTCTTTCTTAACAATATATTTTGTACCCCCAAATATGCCCAAAACTCTCTCTCTGATATACTTTTTATATTTCACTGAAATTGTATATGGAAATTAGTGGAGGCACAAAATATATTTCCTTATTCTAAATATAGCGACAACAACAGATTTTCTCAATTTCAGTCATCAGTCAATTCCTGAGGTTTTTTGTGTCTCTTCTGTGATTTTCAGGAACATTTACCCATTTACCAGCAGAGAGCAGGTTTGTGTTTATGCTTGTAGATTGGATCATCACACACACACACACACACACACACACACACACACACACACACACACACACACACACACACACACACACACACACACACACACACGCACACACACACACACACACACACATGCACATACACGCACATGCACACACATACTGCCTAGTCATTTTTTAAGTAAATATATTGAGTAAAAGTTAATACAGTGCAGTGAGAAAAGCAGGACCCCATTCAAAGATGAGAAAAAATATAAAAATGTAATGAGAGGAAGAAAATAAAATAAAATTAAGAGAGAGCAAGGAGAAAGGGATGGAGAAGAGCTGTTTGGACTTAGAAAGTGACTTGAGATAAAAATAACTAGTCACACGACACAGAACAGATCTGGGTGCTGCTTCTCTAGCCCCAGGGCTCAGCTTGCCCAGCCACCGCTGCAAGAGAGAGAGAGGAGGAATGGCAAAGAAAATGAGAGAGGGTTTGGGGTAAGAATGGAGGAGGGACTGGTTGAGTGAACAAAGGAGAAGGTGGTGGTGAGGGGCAAACCTGTAAAGCTTAAAGAAAAAGGAGAAACTGTACAGGGGTGATAGGAGGTTATATAGAGGGAAAGAGTGAAAGAGAGCATGAGGACTGATAGAAAGAAAAACTTGAAAAATGAAGGATTGTTGCATATAAAAGGGGAAATTGACAAGAAAGAAATAAAGAAAGAAAGAAAGAAAGAAAGAAAGAAAGAAGTTGTGTTTGATATATAGGCTATTGCTTATGTTGTGTGTCTCCCTGAATTTGCTGCAGGCAAAACAAAAGTGTTTTTGTGATTAATTGTAAGAAAGAGGACTATTATGAACTGAATGCACAAAAGCCAATGTATGTAATAATACACTGTTGCCCATAAAGTTGGAATAATTTTGTTTTCAGACACAATCCTCTGTTTATTCCTATTTAAATGCATCAGTAATCACTTTTGACCAGGTGAAATGATTACATTATGTGTCCCAATTACCCAGGTGAAATGAAATAAATCACATTGTCACAATCATTTCATGGAAAGAGGTAAAAAATATTTTATTCCAACTTGATGAGCAACAGTGTATAAATACTAAATGAATAATGCTATATTTGTGACTTGGTACGTTTGTGAGATCTCTTCCAGACCACTCCAATTCAAGGGAGGTGACTTATATTTGTTTTTTTGATACTAGTATCAAAAAAAAAAAAAAAAACAGTTTTTGATACTGGTTTTTGATACTTTGATAGCATTGAAACGGTACACTTGAAGCATCTCTTTCCAGAAAAAAATATTGTTGTGACACAGGATAAGACCACATTGTCAGATTAGTTAGACCCATATATTCTTGCACAACTGCCATTGTCTACGAGGATTTGAAAACCTTGCCAAATAAAAACAGAAACTATCCGGATGGCTTGATAGCTTGATAGAATAAGTGGGAAAATAAGTGTGAAAATATATTTTTTATATATATATTTATTTCTTTATATTTTTGGTATTTAAAGTCACATTTTTGGTATTTAAAGTCACTCTTTAAATAAGAGCAAATCAAATCAAAATAAACCTTGTGATATATTCGACATCTCCCACAACACTGCTGCTGGCAGTTGTCTTTGGGAAAAGGTTCTAATGTATTATAAATCTTGGGAATCCTGTATCATCCAAACACAGTTAACCTGAAGAGTCCAAAGACCTCCATCACTGAAGGGGATCTAAATGGCTACCAAGCAGCTAGAGTGCAACAAATGTAGTCCCACCTATGTAACAACATAACCATATGCCTTCCATGCTGCTTAACAACCTCGTCAGTGGAGTCTGCAAAGGAACATAAAAAATAGGCGACCACGGATAACGCCTGATGGCCATTCTTGACATCAGGAGGGAGGTCCCCTCCTCCTGAAGCAGGGCTAATTAACTGACAGGCTTATCTAATGATACCCCTATCTCTCTCTTTCTGTCTATCTCTCTCTCAGCCTATAGGCTCCCCTTAGACACGTCTCCCTGCATGCTGACATTGTTTTCTATTATTATTCAGGCACTGATGCCTCAGTAAGTAGTAAAAAGCCTGTTGACCATTCAGTGGACATGTGGAAAAAAGAGCTGGACTGCGGATAATTAAAAGTTCCCCAGGTCTTTAGCCCTCAGGGGTTAGAAGGTGGGGGTTTGATGGGCTGAACAGGGGCCCTCAGTGGTAGTGGCAAGATGCTCTTTTGGGGGTGGACTACACTAGCACAACAGATCAGACAATCAATCCGATTTCTTGAAGTTCAGGTAAAATGTGTCCCAATTTTGCCTTAAGCCTGATTTGTAAAAAATGATTTTTATTACCTCTATCTAAAGTAAAAAAAAAGTCCAATTAACTGTACATAACTTCTTTACATTTTAAATTGTTTATTGTTACCAGTTGGGGTTAGGCTGGCATTGTATCACCTTGTAAGTCTGTGTGTGTCTTCATGGCAAAATGTGATACTGGAGACACCTTCAGCAACGGGAACTGCCACAGAGGAGGCTCTGAGTTTTACTTCGGCAGGTATTTATATGTCTGAGGACAGATTTTGTCACCACCATAACATCATAACCATGCAAGATACATTCATGAAACTTTACAGGTGTGTAATTGACATCAAAATGGAGGGTGATGGATGTTGTCTGACCCATGAGTACTGAGTACTCATGCGATAATGTAGTAATAACAACTGACTCAAGTAAAAATGTAGTAAGGACTACTGAGTGCTTAAGTAATAATGTAGTAATAACAAATAAGTACTCAAGTAATAATGTAGCAAGGATGATTGAGTACTCATGTATTAATATAGTAATAACAACTGAGTACTGATGTAATAATCCAGTAATAACGACTGAGTATCATGTAATAATGTAGTAATAACTACTGAGTGCTCATGTAATAATATAGTCATAACAACATTGAATGTCAACATGTTGATGGGCATTGTAGTTGGTGTGATCATGTTGATGGGCATTGTGGTTGGTGTGGTCCCATCACAAGATGGTCTCTAGTTTGCTTTTCTTGCATTTCCTGTTTTGAATACCTGAAGCATATGAGGTCATTGCAAAGAAAATGTACAACATGTTTACTTTTAAGGAGCAGCCACAACATTTTGTTTAAAAATACAAAGAATTTAATAGTTAGCATGAGCATTGTCAAGTGCTGTGGCTGTACACACAAAAAACAGCCTGGAGAAACTCCAATGAAAAAACAAAGCAAAACATTACAGATCTCTGTGATTATCAGTTTGAACCTGAAACCCTCTGGTTCTTGCAGGCTTTGAGCTAATGTGCGTATCACTTATCTTTTACACCCTGATATTGTTAATCTGGCTGTAGCTTGAAAATGAAAATGAGATATTTTTTGTTTTGGATCTGAATTCCTCTCTCACTTTAGTAATGACATTTGTATATCTTTTTTTAAAATGTTTTTTATATCAACATTGTGACATATGAGCATCCCTTCATTGGTTTCTTATCATTTCAGTTTTATATTCACATATTTACACTGTCACCAATATGTCATTGTCATTTTTGAACAGAATCGCCAATAGATAACTTCTCCTACTTACTCCAACACACAACATATTGAAGTCATAGGGCTGCAGTCACAGAGCCCCTCTTCTCCAATCGATCAACTGATTAACCCTCATTACTGATTGGCTCTGAGCTGATTGCATCCCAATTGTCACAAAATCACCTCTTGCCCCAAGGCTTGTGTGTGTGTGTGTGTGTGTTTGTGTGTGTATGTTTGTATTTGTGTGAGTATATATGATGGGGGCTGTCACAGATCACTCGATTACTGGGAGGTGAGGACGGGAATAGAGGGGGAGGGTTTGACCATCACAACACACACACACACACGCACATGCACACACAGAAATGCACACACTATCCAGGGTCAAAGAGGTGAAAACAGAGGGCCAGAAATCATATTGCCACTCTTCTACCCTTCCTCCCTCCCTTTTCTTCCCGCCCTCCTTCCCCTCCTCCTTTTTTTGGTGGCAGATTTAAGCTGGGTCAAGCAGAAACGCTAGCCCAGTTTCCGCTGCTATGGCCGATAAGGCATTGTACCTTGGCTCAGTAAACAATGGGATGCCATCTGTCCATTAGTGAGAGCACAGCTTGAGGAGAGAGAGTGAGAGAGTGAGAGAGTGAGAGAGCGAGAGAGAGAGAGAGAGAGAGGAAGAGAGAGAGAGGACCCATTAGTGGGTCCAATGTGAAGGCAATTTGAAACAAATGAATGGCAGAGAGAGATGCATTCACCTCAGTGACGGGTCAAGCAAGCTGGTGTAACATTTGGATGGTATAGAATGGGGAACTTTCTGGGTTTTCCATAAAAATATTTGATGTTTTATGTTTCCACCATATGCCCATTTTGTAAATTTAATAAAAACAAACAAACAAAAAGGAACAATGTCATTTTGGTATTCATACAGTTGATGACGGCAGAATAAATATTTGATTTTGAGTGTCACTATGAAAATAACTTTGGCATCAAGATCTAATTAAAATCAACCAAACATTTTCGCATAACTTTGGTCTTACAATTTGTGAAAACCCTTTCATAAACAAACAGCTCATAACATCACATCTGTACGGGCCTCTGAGGCTTCCTCAGCTAAAGAGGTGAACATAAAGATCGCCAGGGGGTGATGCATGTCTTCCTCCAGTGACCCCAAAAAGACCACTGCAAAATATCACCCTGAGGGACAATTACATCTGTATCTATATGACCAAATGAAAAATTAAACTCAGAGATCTTTCATTATAATAATACCAGATACATCAAAACTAAGTCTCACAGTATGATGTTGGTCATATGGGGTTGGGAAATAATAAACTTGCAGTGTGGAGGCGCATAATGTTAGCTCAGTAAGTGGTTGCCAATTGTAAAAAAGTACAGGTAAATTGTTGGAAGTTCAGGACAAAAGAAACAAAACCATACAGGTACATGTATCCTTTATTTATTTAGCTGTTTTGATTAAACCCTTATTTTCATTATAAATTTTAGATTTTGTTACAGTGCTCTATACTTTTTTCAACAATTTAAAAGGTTTTTCTCCATCAAAAAGTGAGGAGTCATATTTAGACCCTACTCGCTGGTCTATTAGTCCTTTTCCACTTTTCTCTGTCTCCCTGTTTCTGCACTCATCATCTGCCATCCTCCCCTTTTCTATCCACAGCCCTTCCGTGTAACTCTTTTTCCTCTCTCACACACCCATGAAAACAGTAGAAGTGGTAACATCACAGCTTCTCATAAGAGTGAAGGAGTAACAGGTACAAATGTCTGCGCTTTAGATGACATGGTGCGGTGCAGTCCTGGCACTCTAGGGACACTGTAGAAATGAGGCAAAGGAAGGGATCTGAAAACTTTGTGTGTCAGTGTGAGACTTTGAAAGAGTGTGTAGATTTGAGAGTGAGTCTGTATGACAAATGTCTCGAAATATGTTCATGTGTGTATGCATGTGTGTGTGTGTGTGTGTGTGTGTGTGTGTGTGTGTGTGTGTGTGTGTGTGTGTGTGTGTGTGTAAATGGATATTTGTGAATATGTATAAACGTGTGTGATAAGTGCGTGCATGTGCATACATGCTTTGGACTTCCTTGGACTGACTGTGGGGGGCTGCACACACATCTTTGTTCAATCCCTGAGGCAAATATGTTCTTCCAGTGTTTTCACTAAACTATAGCTGTTAATTATATGTATCATTAACTGTTTCATGCTTCTCACTCTCCAGAAATAATGTTGTTTTCTGTTGCTAAAATTTGACAGGTTGTAGTACATGCTTGAATCATGGCACACCTTGACAAGGCAGCATTTGTGAATGAACAGAAATGTATGAATGTCAAGCTCTGTGGCACTGTAAAAGAGCACACATGCTCAGGAAACCCTGGGTGGGTAGGGTTTAACAAACAAAACAAAACGAAAAAAGGCACTATACAAAGCATTTATCAATAAGTTTCATTTTGGAAGAGGTACCAGCACAATTATTACATTAAAAATTTAATCAAATAATTTTTTAGTGGGACAAATCTGAGACTTGTTTTCACCTGTCACTGTAAAGAAATACAAGCCATACTAATCACTTGAACAGGATGAGCAGATACTCAGAGAGAAACACAGAAAGGGGGAGGAATGTGTGTTGAGAGAGAAAGAAAAAGACAGACTGACAGAGAAAGGGGGGAGACAGAGAGCCTAAGGAGGGATGGGGAAAGAGGGGAATGCCGAGGGCTACCTGCTGCAAAACTTCAAAGTCCAAGCTGTCATCTGCGTTATTTGACCTTTCACCCCCACAAAAGTCATCATCATATTATTATCCCAGTGTGTTGTATGTCTGAACCACGTTCTGGTAAAAGAGAAAAATCGTGTTTCTGAAGAAACTAAAACGATATCAAAGAAGAAAACTAGACTTATGAGAGGACAGGAAGAGGACAGAATTTGGGATTTGAAGGTGTGCCTCATCCCTCTATTATATTTTTTAATTTCTCTCTGTCTCTCTTTCTCTCTCCCTCAGTCTGGTATTCTCCTTTTTTTTCTTTTCCTAAATCTCCTATCTATCTTCTAGTGATGGTAAAGAGAAGATGCCTTAAAATGATAGAGTTAAATAAATGGTCTTGTGGCCTCAAGGCCCGGAGACAGAGCTGATGTGACATCAGATGCTATCAGCCAGGTGAAGCCAGGCTAACCTGGCTCAGCAACAACAGCATGAATAACTGCCATGCACACTGCTAAATTATCAGGATTTACATACATTTCTTCTTAAAACCGTGACAGGGACTGGGAAGCCCAGACAGCATGGGAAAAATGCAAGGAGGCATCTTAGCGTGGACCTCCTCCCACAGAAAAAAGAAACAAAACAGAAAAACATCCAGTGTAATGGTGAGTAAGTGAGTCAACACACAGATACCCTAACATATACAAAAATATGCAGACAGAGTAAAATAATTCAAAATGACTAATAATCTCATTTTCTCAAACTTGATTTGCTGTAGAGATTTTTCAAGATTGCTGATAGCAAGGTGACAAAAGTCATGCAGGCTGACAGGCTGCACAACCATTTTTACAGTACATCTTGGTTTATCACGAAACATACTGAAACTTTCAGACTTCATTAAAGAACAGGCACATGTCTGCATTTTTAGCAGCAACTTTAAAATGAAATCCTTTGAGAAAACCATTTAACTTATTCTGTTTATGATTTTCTTCAATCACAGCTACTTTAGGTAGATAATCACTGATGATGCCTGACGTCATGGATGAATTGTCAACTATCTACTGTGCGAGAGTGTGTGTTTATGTGTGTGTGTGTGTGTGTGTGTGTGTGTGTGTGTGTGTGTGTGTGTGTGTGTGTGTGTCTGAGGTCATGCCTAGATGGCTATCTATCTTTTTGTGTTATGGCACCTTAGGGGAGCTAAGCTGAAATCTGATAAGCCAAGCAGGAAAATAAATACCTGGCTACTTTAACACCACCGCATAGAGGACGCACCTTGTTGTGTGTGTGTGTGTGTGTGTGTGTGTGTATTACTCTGTATAATTTCCTGTGTCATTTGGACTTTGGACATTAAAACTGGTGCATGCATGCTTGCCCCCAAGAGCATACCTGTTGGTGTGTGTGTGCAGTATCCCTCTGTCATGTTATCAGTAATGCTTCCTGCATGCATAACACGATGCATCACATATTGCTGGGTTACACCATCTTACATTATATACTGTATTTTAATGTGTTTGTCTGTCTCTCTATGCAAATTTCTTTTATCAAGCAAAAACAAATAAAACAATATAATTCATGTTAAAGTTTCATGATGAGACTTTGCATCACTGAGGACTGCAGGAGAGCCTGACGGCTTAGAAAAACAAACATGTGACAGTGGGTTACTTGCATGAAACCACACTATACCACACTAACCCTAACCCTAACCACATTATACTCTCATCAGGTTATTGCTATGAAATTTAAAAAGTCTTCGCTTTGCAGTTTATATATACAAAATTTATTTACTGACAATACAAAGTAGACTGGTATTTTAATCTTTTATAGGTATGTTTGAAATTGGGTTCAGGCTGTTTTTGCAAACCACACTTGTGCATGTGTTTATGTGTGCACATTCTGCACAAGCAGTTAAGAATGTACAACTTGTTGTGTGTATATAAAAGTGTGTATGTGGGTCTGATTGTGTTTCAGGGACATAAAATCCAGAGCTTTTTGTTTATCCCCTGCTAAGTGTTTAAATCCAGGGGAGCAGGCTCAGGCAGGCTCTTAAGACGGAGACCTTTGTCATTCCTCATCACCGGCTGCTTTGATGTGTGACCCCTGCTCCTCACACTGGAAGAGGAGAAATTAACAGCTAAATGATCTCTGAGAGTCTTACTGTGTATAACCCTAATGTACACACACCTTAAGTCATATCCATGAGCATACTGTACATACATACATGCAATAATTAACCGTATAGTCTCACATAAACAAAATAATATAGACACATGCTTATACTGTCCCATGAACACACATGTAAATAATCACACATGAATACACACACATACATGTCTCTTCCTGGTAAACTATTTAAAGATAAATCCTGTTTTTGTACTTTTAGTCAGATGGTTCATCACTAACATTAGCAAAATAAAGGCATCAGGTATGTTGCATAACTTCTGGTCAAATCACCTTCAAAATATTTAGTTGAAAAACTCCTGGTATTAGCAAACAAGACCAATGAGCCAAAACTAAACTGAAATGTGCTGCAATTACACCTTTGACTCTTTGTCATTTAGTATCAGCTCCAGCTGCATTTTATTCATGTCTTCATGGCCCTACCTGCAATCTAGTTTTACCTCTAGTTTTAGCTCTCTGACCCTGCTCGGATGAAAAAGTCAGATAACTGCAGCACAAAAGAACAGGAATTATCCTCTAAACCACGTGCAAGACTCTTCCAAAGCTGCTGTCTCTATTCAACGACTAAACACTTCACTAAGACATGTAGATGCAGATTGGATCTGGAGACATTGGGGCCTATTTTTGTGAATCCGTCGGCAGTCAGTCTGGTGCTGGTTACACAAAATGTAAATGACACAGAGACAGACACACACACGCACGCACACACGCCCGCCCGCACGCATGCACGCATGCACGCATGCACGCACGCACGCACACACACACAAATTCTGGACCAAATCATGTGCGTGCCAAGTGTGCCTCTCCATCCTGTTGTAAAATGTAACCAGCTGATCTACCACGCATGATTATTGCTTGACAGCGACAGCATCACTCCAGTTAGAGACTGTAGATAGGACAGAAACCTGTTACCTTCAGATAGGTATAAGCAATGTCTAAAAATGTTTTGTGTCAAGCTAGACCCGTTTAAGACTGTCTCATCCACTACATAACTGTCGAGACTTTCCTGAATTGGGCTAGTGAGTTGCGCACCTCCACCCCCCATCATCAACTTTGCCATTTTTTTTGTTGACAGCATACCTACCTACTCAACCCCCCACCCCTCGACACACACACGCACACACACGCACACAAATTCTGGACCAAATCAAGTGTGCCTCTCCATCCTGTTGCAAGCTGTGTCTTTGTATCAGCATTACTGAGGATTTAGGAAAGAACTTGGGGATGCCAGTGCACTTGATCTGTTATGGAAACACATGTGGATAGTCCATGTGGCAAAGAGACACCACTGACTTTTGTTTACATCTCTGCAGATGCCGTGAGGAACAATGAGGGTCTATTAAAACCACATTGTCAATACAAACGAATGTCTGGCATGAATCTAGGAGGATATTTTCAATACTTACTTTGTGTTTGCTTTTTACCCCACATCTTTTTTTCCCCCCATTGAGTCTCATGTCTGGCCCCACATAAAGCACTGGAACTACTTTTCTGTTGAAAACCTTAACTGCACAGTACTGTTTAAGGGCATTTAGTGGTTTGTGGCAACTGACTCTAAATTGCAAAAACATTTGCACAGCAATACTCCCTCGCCTCAGAAAGTAGTTTCTAGATCAGGGTTTTATTGTGTTTGTTGATGACTGCTGTCTTTTTATGTGTTTTGCTCCATTGCTTCACTCCTTGCCCATTTTGGAGGAAAAAACAAAGAGAGGGAGAAAGAAAAAAAAACATTCCACTTGTTAATTCGTTGATCTCACCAACAATCGATTGAGATGCGTTTGTCACAGTTACGGCACACTGAATAGCCTAAAAGAGAACATGGAGGCAGTAAAAGCAAGGAGAGTTTAATCTGAAGTTGTGAATGACAATATTGATTTGCCTTTTCTTTGTTGACAGGGCAGGATAGTGATTCAGAATCAAAGGTAATGGGGACTATAACTGTCACAACATATTGTTTTTCTTGTCTCTCCTCTGTCCTTTACTCTTTTCCATGTCTTTGTCTGTATCTGCTTGTCTTCTGTCTGTGGTGTGACACATTTTCAATAGCACATTTATATCTGTCAAGAGGGAAAAGTGGATATTGGTAACAAGATTTAGGGAACTGTTCAGTATCCTGTGTCATACATAGTGTTTGTGTGTGCAAGAGGGAGATACAGCAATTTTTCAATAAAATACTTTTAAATTATTTATTCTTTTAAATAACATTTTATAAACCTTAAAAATTTAATAATTATTATAGCACCAACATTAAATAGCAACTACCACATGTCCACTATACATTTGTTGATCTCATGCAAATGTATCATAATAATTAATAAACATTAACTGTTAACCATGAACTTTAATTCTCAAGCACACCAGTTATGAAGCAGAGCAGAGCTTAGTGCTGCCTGCACCAGAAGAAAGCTCATCTCTGTGAGTGAGTGTGGAGGTATTTGCCTTTAGAGGGCCTTGTGGACACATTAAAGCCCATTTGCATGTCCATAACACCAACAGAGAACCCCATCTCTGCACTTAGGCTCAGTGGAGCTGTAGGTTTAAATATTGCAGAGAAACAGAGCATTGAACACTGCCTGACTCTTTTACAGAAGAAGTAATGAGTCCCCAAGATAGCTTGTTTTGGATGATTTAAACACTATACTGACTATCTGCATGAGGTTTCTTTGTAATTCTTCTCTTAAAGGAATTATTGCTCCTGATACCTGATAATGGCAACTGTACACATAATATATGTATATATCTGACATCTATATACATGTATATACATATATATATATATATATATATAAGTAATTATATATATATAATTTTTTTTTTTTTTAGTCTATATATGTATATGTGTTGTGTTTGTGTGTGTGTGTGGTGTGTGTTGTGTGTATGTGTGTGTGTGTGTGTATATATGTATATATATCTATATATATATAGATTTATATATATATATGTAAAACTTCCACAGGCCTTTTAAAAACAAATGTCCCCAAAACATTCTAAAATTCACAAAAGTTTCATAGGAACACATGACCTGTCATGTTCTTAATTGACCTCAGTGTGGAATCTCTGTTCCTTGTTTACACAATTATGCAAAACCATAGCCTTTCTTGACAATTTGCTGAGCCCCTCCCCTGTCGCTTTTTAGAAAAATGTTACCTTACCTCTTTTGTCTCGACCACCACAATTAAGGGCCATGGCTCTGAATAACAAAACAGTGGTACCTGCTTGCAAGGTAGCCTTAGGTTGTGTTTACACTCCGGACATCAAAGGCATTGCTGAACTTTTCCAAGCCAATTCCTGCTCAGGTAGTAATCCCAAAGTATAATCTCTTTAAAAACTGTAAAACCCATTAGATGACACCATCTAAATCCTCAGAGAAAGAGAGGGAGCAGGAGAGAGAGTAAAAAAAGTAAACTTTGTGGGCCTGTAAATTGTGACAAAAGCCTGTCAAGTGGATTTATAAAAGTGGGAATGATGAGGAAAGATGTCCTAGTATATATTTGTAATAAATGGATGGTTGCTTCCCAAGCAAATGTGCTATAAATGGTTTAAACAACATAATGAGTGTTTAAATAAAGAGATGTAATGGTATTAATTTGGCCTAACTAACTCTAAAACAACAGCCAAGCCAGTAAAAGAGACAGAGTGAGTCCATAGCATTTAGGAGGGAAAAATATTCCTGTGCTTGTATACTCAGTGACCACATTACATGTAAGCTTGTCCTTAGATCACAAGCAGTTTATAGGCCAAAGAAGTCATTCACATGGCGGTGTGGAGATGTAAATAATGTTTCTATATAACTAATCTGTAACAGCAAACATATTTTGTAGAAAACATAATTGTGATCTGTATATTCTATAAATGTAATGAGGTTTTATTTTATGTATTTGCAAATGTGTTGATAATGAACATTTCAGTGAAATATTGAGTTAATGTATTTATTGTTTTGCTAAAATATCTGATCCTGCAGTACAGAATACATTTACAGCAAATACAGTATTATCAAATTTTTTTATGGTTAGGTTTAGGCACTTACAGCAATTGGTTAAGTTTTAAGTATCTGATTTAATGAAGAAAAACTTAACAGTGACTTCAGACACAACATGTTTGTTTACTAATAACCATAACCACAATCATTCCCTAACTTTAACCAAAGCACTAAAAGAACTTTAGATGTAAACCCCCGTCTCTGTTTTGATAGTAGTTTGTGCCATCCACCCCAACCATGTCCTGGTGCCTCTGCTGCAATTAATAAAGGTAGATCGTCATTAATTTGAATAATATGTTGACTCTGAACATTATTTTTCCAACAAAATATATTTGCTGTTGCAGTTCAGTTATATATGAACATAAGGGTTGGAGGTAGGAAACAGGATTGGGAGGTGACACCCACACACTCCTTATTCTGTGACTCTTTTCCCTTCTTCTTCACTTACTTCTTTTGACTTTTCCTCTCTTTTTCTGCTTCCGCCTCTCATTCACACTGACACATGCACCCAACTTACCTTTACTACACTTTCCCTCTCAATTACACTGCGCGCGCACACACACACACACACACACACACACACACACACACACACACACACACACACACACACATAACACACACACACACACACACACACACACACACACACACACACACACGCACACACACACATATGCACAGACAGACACTGTTCAATCATCTACTCCACATGCAGCAAGCAACTTTCTAAAAGCCATAAATCCTGGGGTGACGAAATATTCCATTTCTACAGCCTCTTGCTGCGTACAGTCCCCTGGCCCTGGCTCTGGTATACCATATCACAATCAATTCCATAAGCTAAACTGAGGTGTAAGGTGCTGTATGAAGGTTAGACAACCCAGTTTGACTGCCATCTGAGCATGAAGCACTTACCCTCAACACCATGTCCAAGCTAGCTGCCAAGCATACCTTAATATACCACATTCCAGAGCTGTAACACCCACCTACGGTTCACCCTGCACCAGTCTTGGAATACCAGATACTGAAAGCAGATACTCTGTGCATTTATGTATTGATTTTCCTTTTGTGTATCATTAAATTTGACCTTTTTAATGCCAAACAATTACAGGATTCAGCAGAATTCTATTATTTTCATCAGGGTGAACGCACATTACCCTGCAACAGAGTAATGAAATGATTTTAGATGGGTTAGCAGCTGCTTAAGGCAGGGTGACTCACCCCATTTATTGAATCGGAAGGTAAATTCTAAGATACATTACGTCCTTTCGATGATGAATTAATTTACAAAAGACACTGTTGAGTAATAACTGGATAAAATGTGGAAAAAAATCTAATTTTATTGCAATTTGGTGTGTCTGTGGTCTCAAAGGAAAATGTATCTTTCTGTCTTTTTTCCTCCTCTCTTTTTGCCCTTTTGCTTTTCACCCTTACCCTCTCCACCTATCTGTTTGATGCATCTGTCTAAATCTCTTTCCTAGTGTCTCTCTGTCTATTTACCCAGCAAAGCATGACTGTATGTGATGGAGAGAGGCACTGTTTACCTCCATGTTCTTGATTAAACCAGGCCACAGAAGAAGAAAAGGAAACAGAGAGTATTTTATTTAATGAGCGTGACAAACGCAAAGATGTTCTCGTAAATCATCACATGGTTTACAAACTCAATAAGTAAGGGCTTCCTGCCTCAGTCAGCCAGGCCAGCGCACACCTAAATTATTAACGAAGCTAGGGGCCCCTAGAGGCACAACTTTGATGATGTTATAAACAGGGGAGAGGACAAGGTGCTTTCTCAGCAAAAGATTATAGGACCTCTTACCTCCTTCCAAATCCCCCATCCCCATGCACGTACTCCTAATTACACACCTTCAATGGTGAGAGGCAAAGATGGAGATGGAGGTGGGGGGAAAAATCAAAATAAACTTGACACATTCCTTTCCTCCACATTGCAGAACAGTAGATAAATTAAAAGTGCAAAATACAAGTCAAACTTTCTGCACTCATATCTAGGAATAAAAATTGAATCTACATTATTTTCTAACAGATCTGTACATATTTGTAAATCATGAATATGCTAAAGACAAGTGTGTTAATGCAAACTGCAGAGTGTTAAGGCACCCAAGATGATCGCACCAAGTTTCTCTGCCAGAATGTTTCCCCCCTCAAAGGATAAATTTGTCTCTGGGCAATACTCCATTTTTATATCCAAATTCATCAAGCTTTGATAATAGCTGATCCAGCGTTTCATTGGGTTAGGTCAGGGAAAATAGTGGAAGAGGATATAGAGAGGAGAACTGTTGGTGTAGATAGGGAAGGGAAAACTGTTGGTCAGGAAATAAGCTGACCAAGTTGAGGTAATGAATTAGTGAGAGAAGCTGGCAGACTTTACTGTAGATAGAAATGGAAAGAGGCCATGGGTGTAGGAAGTGAAAGAAAGAGGAAAGTGATGAAAGAAACAGAGAGATTAAAAATAAGAAACATTGTAATAATCTAAAAAAATTTCTTTATCACATGTTAAAAGAACACCTGATGCACACTTTGAGATGCAAATTACAGCTGTTGTAGTGTGTCAGAATGTTCAGCAATCACATCTAACACTCAGAAAGACGAAAATGTATGTAAACTGATGAAATAATCTGGTCTGCATCCATTTGTTTTTATTATTCCCCTCCAAAATAAGGCTACTATCTCTGAAGGCCTCATTGTACCATACTGTTAGTAAACTCAAACGCGAGTGGTGAAGTCTCTGGTGAGAACGAGATAAAGAAGTATGATTTCCCCAGTGCAAATATGCTCCAAATTAAAAACTAAAAAGAGGTCCCCAGTGTCTTTGCTCTAAATCTGGTAGCAAGTCAGATGAATGAATTTGTCGCTAAGCAGATCATAACAATTGTGATGTGATTTGGTTGTAATAAGGTTCAGCACATTGCAGCACAATGTGTAATGATCTATTTTTGTGTCATTTCTGCTCTATTTGTTAATAAATTGAGAGAAACAATAATGATTGTGGATGAAAGTCAGAATAAGAGCCTGTAGTGTTGCAATCATAAAAAATGGGGAGACAGTAGTAGTAGCAAATCTCTCTTAGATGTCCTGTTACATGATTTTGTGCTGCCTGTTTTTCCTGTGCTGAAAGTCTCCTCTTGCTGCACTCTGTGTTGGCATCTTAGACTTTCTGCACTCCTTCTTGGCTGAAGAATTGTTAAGATCATTACATTTTTAGTGACAGTAAGTCTATCAAATGTGCAATGTACAGGAAAAACATTAAGTCACTGCTACAGTAATCTACATCCACAATAATACATTTAAGTTTTAACATGGTTCTTGGCTTTTGCCACCTGCTGCCTCTAAGGCAGGGAACACAGTGGCTGCATGACATGTGCGTGGCAGGTGTGGAAAGTCTTGTTTTCATTTTGCCGGCCATGTTAACAGGTTAGAGTGGACACACTGCCTGCGTGACACGCAAGCCTCATGGCTGCATCCCGTGAGTTAGAGATTTAGCATCTCACTTATTTTTCACACATGATGCATGTGGCTCTTAGCCGAAATAGACAGTAAGAATACCTGTTGATAAACATATTGACATACCAGCAACCTTACTTAAAATTGACACCTTCCATTATGGTTGTTTATGTCCAGCCTGAATCCGGATATCACAGACATGAAAAATATAAATATATTTTTTAACAATTTTAGCAGCTGCATGTGGAGACAGTGACATTTTAGTGACATTTCTGTCAAAAATAAATCAGATATTAATTTTTAATGAAAAAAAATTAACACTCCAGTAGCCTGCAAACTCTAGAAACAGAGCTGGCAGTAGCAGCAACGCAGCCTCCATGCACATGCAACGCAGTTCCTGGTGTAAAACTTTTGGCAAACACTGCTGGCCCCTTGCTGCTAGCTCACTCTTTTCATCTTGGTATGAAGTTTAAAGTTCATGTAAAACAGCGTAGTGACACACAGAAAGAAATAAATGCTTAAACTTTTGTCAATATTGACACATTACACATCATTAGCTCAGATAGATTCACCACAATTCAACTGTTCAGTTCATTTTACAGAATCTATGAGTAAAAAAGTATAATTAAGATCTAGTAAACCAGCAAGATTCCCTACTTTTGAAGCAGTTGCGAAGTCCAGTTGTCTGTCTGTTCTTCAATAATTCATATTCCTTGAGTCCATAAGGATCTGCTGGGGAACTTTTTCATCGCTTGAAAATAATTTTTTCACTTGAAAATAATTTTTTCAAGTTCAGGTGACGGATAATACTATATATTAACTTTTAATAATATGGAATAAAATAAACAATTACTAAATTATAGACTTTTGACATGTTAACCTCTCTTATAACACAATATAAAATTTTACTGCTTTTGAACATTTTTAAACACATCTTAAAAATTGTTTCTCATGACTGTAAAATTATTTTAACCTTTATGCAGAATTGTAATCTTATTAGAGACCATTAATTCTCTGTCTTAAATTTGTAACAGAGCATTAGTGTACTGCCAAAGAAGAAGAATACGACCGCGCTGGATTTTCTGCCAGGGGAAGGAGGCGGCGATCTGATTTTGCGGCTCCTCAAATGGGTGAATAGGGTTGTCACCCGTCCCGTATAATACGGGATTGTCCCGTATTTGAAAATAAAATGCTGCCTCCACCTCCCAACAAAATTCTAGTTTTTTTTTCTTTACTCGGTGGATTTGAATCAATATGGGACGCATTTGTCCCGTATTTTCGTTCATGTTATGTCCTCCTTAGTACCACCTCGCCTAATTTTCGGCCAGGAAAACCCCTGGTGTATTATGCTTTTAACTTTTCAAAGGAGCATCACAGCTGGTGTGTAGTACTGAAACCTCAATACCAAGACTCATTAGCAGGTGTCTTCCCAACACAGAAGTCTACTGAGTTTCCCTCCTACTTCACTAAAGAAAGGATGGCTAGGTCCCCTAATGACCTTTCAATATTAAAAAAATAGGTCTTTGTTTTAGATGTACAGTATATGGACGTAAATGTAGTAGAAATCAAGTATAGCATATTTCAGATTTTACAGGAAATCTTTCACAATCACAAATTGAGGTAAGCGATTCAGATTCAGAAGTAAATCACAGCAGTTGATAAAAAACAAAACAAAAACGACAAAAAAAACGAAAAACTTTACACTGAACATCAATTCATCAATGTAATCATATCTGAGGGTGGAATTTACCTTTAAAAGAGGAAAGCATCAATCACACTAAAATGGAATATCATGTTTTTCTGTGCTTTTCAATTTCAAAACAGAGGTACTAAATATAAAAAAAACAGAAAAGCTGGTTTGTTTTCAGTAGCTACAGTGTCACACATAACAGAAGATGTATTTGGTAATGTTACTGACTCATAGTTTTAGTCTCTCTTCTCCACTGACCCTTACTGTTCTGCTACATCTCTCATAATTGTTGTGTGTAATGAGTGCACGCTGTGTTGGGATGGTAACAAGTGAAAACGGGGTCCATATTCCCAAGTTTTTTCCTATATCCAATTCACAACTGCAACTCAGCCTGTCCTTGCCCAGCCCTCTCACTCTCACACACACACACATACAAACATGAACACATTGACAACAAACCCGTCTGTCATGGTCTGGCTGACCATCAGAAAAAATCCCACCGATGTACCTTCAAAAAATCAAAATCCAAAATCAAAAAGTTTTTACTGGTGCTGTCTGTTATTTACCAGCCCTCTGTGTGTCTGCATACTGAGAGTGCACTGCTCCTTTAAAACAATACACTACGTTAGATCAACCTCACTGACCCCCTGCACTTTCCTATACCCCCCACTGTTTATATTTCATATCATACACCACATTCAACTGCAACTTTCACCAGCAAAAAAAAAAGAAATACAAAATATTGCAGTGATGGCCATAATGAGCTAGATACTAGTCATTTTCCAGTTCTCTGTGATTTGGTCTTGGTGATTTATGTCTCGCAGACGTTTATGTAACTTTTGGTGCTAAGTGGCTTGTGAATTACTTGACATGCCCTTTATTTTCTGGAGTTTGTCTGAAATCTACATTTAGCCTTAAAAGGCTCTGTGAGGACAGGCCCAGAAATACAACTTGAATGCACCCAAATAAAGTGAACAAACCTGAGATGCCATGTGTAAAAAACACACTAACATTGAGGCTACACACAGACATAGGGCCCCTATCTTACACCCAGCGCAAGTGGCGCAAAGCAGCGTGTTGTGTGTTGCATAGCATTGCCATGCACATTGATGTCTCTTGGACATAAATAAGACTCTGCAAAGTAGCATTCTTTCTTACTATCTGGTAAATCTGCCACAGTGTTTCCCATTCATCACTTAGACAAAATTTCTCCCATCACAGTTTCGAAATGATCCAAACTTTTATTTACACTTCTCAAAATATAACATAAAAGATGTCTAATGTTGTGATTTGTGCTGATGCTTTATTGTAGAGCTGTGCATACTGCATTGATTTGCTCATTGCATTGATTCGCATGTGCCAGGACTGGTTTACTGGCCAGTCAAAATATGTTATCAACTCGCCATAAATAGAACCTAATTCTCTGTAAAACACTGCACCATTATAATAATAATCAGCCATGGTGTAAGTGCACCTGGTTTTTAAAGCAAATAGGAGATTGCAGATTGGTTTATTGTATGTTAGCCCATGGTCTTCCTCCTCTTCTACTGTACATGTGACATTTGAAGTCTAGAAATTCACTGAAGTTTATTTACTTAACTGAGCCTGTATTTATTGAAGTTAAGGCTCTACTGCTGCCATTTTCTCTTCTGCATTCTCCATCTGTGGGAATCCAGGGCAGTAATTGTCACACGACACAGGGCCATTTGTGAGAGGGATTCAACCATGCACCAAGTCTTCGAAAAAGCACAGAGCTTGCTTTGATACTTTTCCCATCACTTTCGAGCAGAAAATTGAGAAAATCATGTCAAAGATGAGGGAGCTTCCCCAACCTCTGGTCTTGAACTGTGGCTGAGTAGGGGAGGCGGTGTTGAGGAATCATGGTCATACACACGGCCTGATCTTTGCATCTCTTTGGAACACCACAAAAACACAGATGCCCCAAGGGGGTTTGATGGCATACGCAAGTCTCTGTCTTTCTATCCTCCCCTCCTCTCTCTTCTTATAAATAAGCGTGGCTCTTGCATAATGGCATCAGATCAGATGACTGTTGGTGAGGTAAATATCTCACTTGCTCTTGTACTTTGCGTGTTGCTCCTCTCATGCTTTCACACTTGACATTTTCTCTGACCACAACTGTACTCCATCCCCTCCTGTGGTTATATGCTTTAATTATACTTTCACATTAGTAGTATGTGTGTGTGTATGTGCCACTTTATGGAAAAAATGCTTCAGTTTTCACTCACATAACAAAATGTTTGACAGTCATCAATAATATAACGATGATTTGTAAATGACAGATAATGTGAGATAATTTGAGAAACACTGAGGGACTGGGAGCAAAGTGAAGTTAAATGCTCAAAAGCACTGTCATACTACATTGACACATCTCTGCACATTACAGAAGTTATGATTAACGCAAGATGCACAATCCCACTACAAGAAGTCATCTGTTGAGTTTAAAAATGAGGCTGATGATACAGTTGCCAAAGTATGCATTCTGAGAAGGAAATGATATCACTGGGGCCTACTAAAACTGTATTTGTTCAAATCAAATTAGATCTATGGGCCCTGGCACATTCAATTACCCGAAATACCCCCACCCAAAATACCACCAAAGACGCAGCCATGATTTGACATCTGCAAGGACAAATAGAGAGCTAACAAAGTCTCTTACATTGAGAGAGAGCTGGGCAAGTAGACTTCCTGTCTGAAAAGAGTGGCAGACGGTTTTCTTCATCATTGTCTGTGTCTGAAAATCTGTACATGCCATGGATATGATGACATCACTTAAAAAAAAAAAAACTACTGAATGAAAAAAATGTTGGGGAAATAGTTACCCTTGTTTCTTTGTCTGTTCATGACAAGGACAGTGCTGTTCACGTTAAATGAAGGGAATAAAAATACTTTTACATTTTTACATGATATTTTTTTTATATCTATTCTGTACATCCAAAATCAAAAGATAGAATACAATAAAGGCTGAAATAATTGGCATTCACCTAAGGACTTTATTAGTACGGAAGTTGGACATGCAGCTTGGAATATTTCTTATTGCTCTTCTTAAAAGTCTAATATAAACGTCTCCATATTAATAGGGTTAAAATCAAAAATGACTAGAGTTGTGTTATATATTTTGGGGGTTGTTTTCAAACAGTGTCTCGTGCCACATCATGTAGAATTGATGATCATTTACAGAACCTTAAACTTATCAGAAAGACAAGATGAGCTGTTAGCTTCACAGAAACACTTTTAAACGTTTCAAAAAACGTTTTAAACATGAAACTGCTTTATTCAGTGTTTTTACCAGATTTAGTCACTGGGTCCGTGTGGTTCGAAGAGGAGGCGACATCTGTGGATAATTTGGCTCCCGGTAAAAATACCACCCAAATGATTAACACCGAAGGAATCTTAACCATAAGTAGCTGATTGCAATGGTGGCAATGGTGGTGTCTCCCATGATCCCCCACTACTTCACGAAATCACCAAACACCATCTTTTGTAATTGCTTTGATTGAGAGACCCCGAATGGCAGGAAATTACATACTGTGAATTCAACAAATCCACAAAAGTCAGTGACATCAGTCAGAGTCAAATCCCCCCCTCCATCATCTTTATAGATTGATGTGTTAATCAGTTGTCATTCTGGCTTGACTTGACTTCACAAAAGTGACACTGTGTATCTTGGACAGGGTTAGGTATGAGGCCTCCACAGCCATAATTAGCTTGCCATCCAGGGCAAAGTTAATATTTCTCAAGCTGAAGCGAAGCTTATTGGTTTCCTGGACAGGCTGTAATGGATCACTCAATGAGGCCAGCATGTACCGCACACACATGCAAACAGTAGCACACAAATGAAAACACGAACACACACATCAACTCCCCAGGAGGCCTACAGTCAGACAGACAATGACATACAAATCTATCCCCATTCCCAACATGAGAGACCAGGCCGGCTGGCTGAGCAGCTGCCTGATCAATAATCATCATTGACCTTGTCCACTTGGCCATCACTAAAACCACAAGACACAAATTAAACAAACTGTACATTTCTGCACTAATTTGAAAGTGAGTTCAGTGAACAGTACTTGTATATTGTATATTGTTATATATGTGTAAGTTTCAATATCTCAACACAGGAGTTGGTATATGGGCTTTGTCGGATCTCATAGATCTTAATGAGACAAAATGTGTTTGCTTGCGCATATATGTATGTCAGGAGTATTGCTAAATATGCATTTTACAGCTAAACTAACAGGATGTCAAATTAGAGTAATCAATTGTTTTTTTGGGTTCACGATCAATTGTCACATATGCCAATCAAAATCTAATTATTCCTATTTTACAGTTATTGCATGGACAGTCAGGAACAGAGGTACAGAACCAACTGCTCAGTCAACAAGAGTCAAGTTTTCCCACTTGATTTAGCCATCTATATCTGTCAATACCTGTCTTTGTGTTAACAGAAATAAACATTAATTAAATATTTATTTCAGTGGTTCACATTGCACATGGTCCAACAAATGAAAAATCAAATTAACCAATTGTTTTAAATTCTGCGGATATACCTATTTATATGTTTAGAGCATGTATCAAGTGAACTCTTGAACATCTAAATTTGACTATATTTATGGAAAAAATACTAAAGAAATAAAATAAAATAAAACATGTTGATGATCTTTAAAAAGCAACAAGTAGCAGGGACCTAGGGGAGCTAGCAATGCCACAACAACAACAAATAAATGTTTGCTGATAAATAAAACATATACAATCAAAGCATAAATGCTAATGAAAGAGAATTTGCAATCATAGGGGCTGAACGTGTGAGCCCTAGTGCACATAAAGTGTGAGAAAGAGGTGTTAATTGCTGTGCTAATTAGGTCCTGATTGCATTGCTCTTGTTTTGCACTTGCAGGTGATTAAAATTTCAACAGAGCACATTATTTGGCACTGTTAACAGGTGCCAAGCTCAGCATACAACACAACCATGAAAACACAGAGTCACAGATACAGAAATACATAGACACATTGTCACTGTGCATGTGCGCGCACACATGCTATAAGAACAAACAAACGCATAAAATGATACTCTTATGGATCATTATATGCTCTGTTGCTGTTGGTCTAGAAGCTGACAAATTTATCACAGACAAATGTAGATTTTCAGTGAAAAACACCTATAACACATAAAAAGCAGGACTTGCAGAGAGAATATGCAGGAAATGTTGCACATGCTCCGTCCAATACCAACAGCTGTAACCAGCAATATAATTTAATTTTGTCCCCTACAAATTACTATACTATCCACACTGATTTCATCCCATTTACTATTCCCCTGTCATAGTTTGCCATGACGGACGATTTATGTTTGCGTTTTTGTATTATGTTTGCACTTTGAGTTTGGTCAGTTTGTCTGTTCAAGTCCCCTGTGTTTCCTTGTGCTTCTGCTTCCTGTTCAAGTCACCTGTGTTACCTCGTGCTTCGGCTTCCTGTGCAGTTCCCCTGTGTTACCTTGTGCTTTGGCTTCCTTCGGCTCTTTTACCCTGTTTGGATTTTGATGTTTCCTTGTGTTCCTTACTCCTGTGCTCCTTGTGTTTTTTGTTAGTAAAGTCATATCTTCCCACCAGCATTTGTGTTTTGGTCTGCATTTGGGTCCAGCCTTACATAAAACCGTGACATTCCCCATTACAGTAAGGTTGTATGACATATTGTTCTCTGTCATCCTTTAGGGAAATGTAGCCTTTATGTGCGTTTCTGCTTAATTTCAATGGCTCTGAAACTGGCTGTGATGTTTTCATTGCAGATTTTACATGAAAAAACTATTATAAAATATGATTATGGCCACATTTTATGTTGTCTAAATTGCAGCTATGCCCTAAAATATACCTTTTCCTCTTCAGTGAAGCTTATATGTAACATTATAAAATGTATAAAATGTTATTTTAATCTATAAACATGATGGCATAAACAACTAGGAACCAGATTGTAAAACTATCCCTCAATGCACAGCACCTCTATCACTTAATAATTATACACTTCTGTTTAGATTGTGCTTAAATGCTGCATATCTTTTAATCAAATAACCACAAACCAGTTGACACTGGCTTAACATAGGGTGTTTTTGGCCCTAAACAATAATGCAAAAAAGTTGGTCAGTTGCTGGTCAGGAAACTGAGATCTCCTGTACATCCTCACCACGGTGGGTAGCGAGAGTTACTTGATCAGCGAATAGCTGGCTGTCTGGCTGGTTGACAAGTCTGGGGAGGAATTGCTGTTGGGACTGCCGTGACAACAGAGAGCGTGTGATGTGTTCCAGAACAGTTGAGCACTGTCCCCAATGAGTCAGGTGTGTGTGTTTGTGTGTGTGTGTCTCCATCTCCCTGTGTTGACACAGGGCCTGGGAAAATCTGCATCTGTTCCTTAAGCAACACTGCAGGGAGATCTCAGCTGCCAGAGTGACAGGCTCGTTATTCTATCTATATCTATCTATCTATCCATCTATCTATCTATCTATCTATCTATCTATCTATCTATCTATCTATCTATCTATCTATCTATCCATCCATCCATCCATCCATCCATCCATCCATCCATCCATCTATCCATCCAATGTCTATCAATTTACCATTTATTATAGACTTTTATAAAATACCATCTTTATTTGATGATTTTCGAGTAAGTAACACCCACAGTATCAGTTTCAGTCATCATATACCAATGTATGCAATTTCCTTCACAACTCAAACTTTAGCATTAAACAATGTCAGAAAACATAACAGAAAATCTGTACGCAGTGCTTTATGGTGTGATTATATCTGTTATGGCCATTGATTATGACATAAACCAATACATTAGACAAACATTTAATTTCAAGACATCATGGAGCTGTGACAATGACATAAACTTTATAGATATATGGCACTGTGCGTATTAAATATACTACATTACTAATCAGTCCTAATTACCTAATGTGAAACATTTTATGGGGGAATCAATGAAGAAGTCACAGGGTTAAGTAAATAGAATTCACTGAGTTATACAACTGTATTTTATGCAGAGGAATGTGCAGAGATCTCCTTTAGTAGCATAAATTCTTGGACTCTTGTTATAGCAGTATATAGTTTGGTCATGTGAATGTGTTTTATATGTTAAGAAGTGTGAATAAATTACCTTTTTGTTTTGTTTTTATCCTAATGTAATGGTATAGGCTACACACTTGATCATTAGCTTGAGATTAGAAAGCAATGCTAGCGATAGCAACAGCACTGGGTTTATAGAGATTCCTTTCCCTCAATTTGTATACCCAAATGACAGGATTGAAATGTGTTCTAGGTCGCACAAACTGATGCAAAAGTGTGTCAGCTTGTACTGAACATATTACAACTAATACAAAAATTGTGGTTATCCTCAGTTGTAGTACTCAATTTTAAGTTGGCAAAAGCTTGGCACACCAGAATGTTGATATATTTTGAATGAATATCATCTATATACAAGATTCAATATATATCTCAAGGCCTATATTGTATAAAAAGCAATGTTTGCAGTGAGGGATTCCTCAGATTCAATTCAAGGCAATTGAAAGCCAAATACTTTGAGCCACATCCAACTGCTAATCCAAACCAGCCCCTGTCATAGTTTCATAGACTCATATTCATCCAAACTGATCACTAAGCCATATGCTTTCTTAACTGCTATTGTCACAAAGTCATGACATACAACAGCTGAGTTGCAGGCTTAAACTCTCTCTCTCTTTCTCTCTCTCTCTCTCAGAGAGAGACACACACACACACACACACACACACACACACACACTGCCCAGTGTTCTGGCCATCTGCTTTGTCTTCCAGAGAGGCCACAGCACTGGATGGGGACACCTGTCATTCTCCCATGACTGAGAGAGGGAGACATAAAGAGAGAGAGAGAGAGAGAGAGAGAGAGAGAGAGAGAGAGAGAGAGAGAGAGAGAGACAGAGAGAGAGAGACTGTGTGTTTAAAACCATGCCAATAAAGAACTGACCACAAGTGAACTAAAAAGTATATATTTGCACGTATGCAGTTAAACCAAATTAAAACCACTGCTACTTATTATGTATTTTTTCTTTTGATCGTGATTTTGAATACCACACCATGTCTTGGGCTGTCTGAGGGTGGAAGAAGGCAAGAATGTTGCTTTGTTTTTCAAATAAAAACTCACAACAGTACATAAATGTATTCATAGCTGCATTCACATTCAAATAGCATTTAAAAAGTGCCAGTATTTGAGTTTTAGTTGATTTTTTGCAAAAACATAGCTAGCATTTTACTGATAGAAATGCAATGTACATATTTGTATGCATTTGTATCTGTTAAGTACTGAAGTTGCATCAAGCTAAGTTTGTGTTCCATTTACAAGCCAATTTCCTCAAGAACACAATTTGCAAAGGCTCACATCAAAATTCAAATGGTGAGGCATGTTACAATGAAAACAACAACAACAAAAAACAACAACAAAAAAAACAGAAAACAACTATACATAGTATCCAAGCAGAATGGGTATGCTGCTATTACTGAGATCAGCCAACTACTACATGTCTTTTAAAACAAATAATATTCTTTTCTTTTACATAAAGCAACATGTGGGCAGATTAAATAAAGTTTGTTACTCAATGAAATGCTGTGATTTAGAAAGTTCCTCCTCTGCATGGCCATTAAATGTATGTGCATCGCTTGCTTCACTCCAAGAAATGGAGGAAGCAATGAGAAATAGCTGCGCTATTTTTGCCCAAGAAACTTTTAACTGCTGATAAAGATCAATGGCACTGCTGATGATATAAATTCTGAGCTGCTAGTTTGTATTGATCTTGCTGTAATGCTTTTGGCTCTCAGGATGGAGCCAGCAAAGAACTTCAGCATAGAAAAAAATGAAATAAAGATTAATGTTGTAGGCCTGCTCATCAATAATTTTGATGAAGAATTCTTCAAGCCAAATATACATGGCTGCAGGAAATATAGGCTGAGGATGTGTCTGACCCTTTCTAAAGAAAGAAATGATGGGATAGTTTTTGAGCTTTCTAGAGTTTTACATTAGATGTACGTCATAAAGTTGCTTCAAATAGAGCTTTATGCTTAAAAATAGTCCCAGCAAACCTGAAACAGGTGTGCTAGAAACTACAAGAAGAAGAGGAAGAAGAAAAATGTGATTAGCTGTATCACTTTAAAGGGATACCGCTGATTATATGTGTACAGAACCCTATACTATTCAAATCACAGTCCATCCCATTATAGGGGTGTTGTTTTTAAAGGCCATGTGAAATCCAGTGATGGTTGAACATTTTGACCTGCACTCTATCGTGCATTTCAGCCTCAAATGCTTGCAGGTACAGGGCAGATTTTTGGTGCATTGCACACTATTAGTTTAAAAGAAAATATCAGTGCAAATTAAAACAAATCCTTGTGTTCCTTCCATCGTCAAGTAAGTCATGTTTAGCCTAAACCGTTCAAGGATAATAATATAATATGATATAATATTTGGAAATATAAAACTAAATATTGGTGTGTATGGACCAATGCAATATGCTGGATTGGTATTGGTGCTGACCTTAGCAACTGGATGTTTCACATTCATTCAGTCACTGAGAAAAAGCTGGATCAGTGCATCCTTATTAGTGTCTCTGGCCCATCAATTTGACAGTGACAAATTCACCTCTGTCCTCCTCCACCACCTGGCCCTTCCCTGGTGAGTCTTCCTCCTTCCCCCAGCCAGCCTCCATTGGACACTCATGTACACTGGTAAGGGTTAGGAGTCATTATGTAGGACAGAGAACATGTAGAGAGGAAAGTTATAGCTAGAAGTAGTCTTAGCCCCACTTGTGCACTTGTTCTCTATCTCTCCTTTCTCGTTCATATTCATGTGTGCACACACATACGCACACAAAGAGCCTGAGTTTGCTCAGATATTTTACATTTGTCTAAATTAATAGAAATCTTGACATAATAAATTTTAAAGAAAATGTTGCAAGAAACACAACTCAATGAGTTTCATGATAAAGCCTCTGCAAAATTCAGTCTCTTTTTTCCTAATATCAAAAACCTTATTTTTGTACATTCTTTATTGAGCTCTTGAACTTGTGCCAAGATCTTTCACTAGGATATAAGAGATCATCTGTTTGTGTGCCTGTGTTGCTCAGACTGCTACTGACAGGATCAGGATTTCAGAATAAATTGATGCCTGAAATTAACAAAGAAATTAGTTGGGCAAGCTGTGGCTAATTTATTTTATAAATAATATTCATGTCTCAATCACCCACATGCTCTTGATCCACTCATGGAAAGCATTAAATAGTAAATATTTTTCCAAATCTCAAAGAAGATACATGTTTAGATTGATAACAGAACTTTCTTATGAGCTGAGATCAGTTGTTACTTACACTTAAGTTCTTCTTTTATTCACCTAATTCTTAATTCACTTTGGGCAGCATTTTGGCCTCACAAGCTTGGCAACACTGAATTTCAACTGATGGTCATTTTGTCCAGTGAAGCTTGTCAACAACTCCATTACTGCTGCTGCCCGGCTGCAGCTGGTCAACAATGCGTAATGCAGTTTGAAATTGAGGGTTGACAGATCATAGTTGACTATCCCCTATATCCCAGTCTTCTCTAGCACTTTGCAGAAAACACACCCCTACTCAAAGTTGCTGAGTGGTGAATGGGTGAATATATTGGTTGGGAAAATTCAGCAACATCTTGCCACTGGTAGGGACATGTCCCTACTTTCCATAACCAAATCTAGGCCCATGCTCGAAAGGCCAAGAGCATAAGGAAAAGGAAAAGACTCGACTGTTTTCCTCCAGGTCCCTTTACAAATTATCACTCTATGAATTAAACATTGTGTAACGGCCCATCCACATACAGACACAAACTGTAACACTTCTGCTCCACCCCTACCCATGTGTCAGTATTAGTAGAGTTGCAGTTTTAAGTTAGCCGGTAATGGGAACCTATCATCACCTAAAATGGCACACTATACCACTGTCTAATAATGACTCCTTGGCAGAACATAGGGCTTTTATCTGCAATCGGATAAGTTAATTGGAAGCAATTACCCAACCATTTACTCACAATGCAGATGTAGAAGTGTAGAACAGGGCATGCACCTGGATATTCTCAAGAGTTGAGGATGTCATCTTCCCAACACACACACACCTGAAAACACACCTGAACAGTCAGTGCTGAGGTAATCATCACCATCACCAGCCCCCACCTCTCTCTCTCTTGTCTTCTGTTTGACTTCTAAAACTCATCCTGTCATTATCCAGCATTTGATATTCTCTCTTCTATTCGACGTAATAGGTTGAGTTTCTCCTAATTGGGGCTGAATAATACTAAGGTGATTTACAAGTGATTTTTCCCCCCATGTTGCCACCGCTGGAGCACAGATTCTGGTTTCATCCTGCTAGTGGTTTTTGAAGGTATCATTTCTCTTGACTGGAAAAGGACCCTGTTGAGTTGTCAGGCTCATCGCTCAAGGTGCGCGCTGGGTTTCAGGAGGGCCCATGCTGACACATTCATAAATATGACACCTTGTTTTGTCCTTCTGGCGTCTTTTTGGTTGGCGATGGCCTTTGAATTGGAAACAGGTAAGCTAATAGGGCTGCGTCTGATGCATGGGAACGAGGGCTTTGGGAGAAGGCAGGGTGGCCCCGGGCGACACATGACAGGCAGATAATGACTGTATAGCTGTCGAGTCAAGGATACCTGTCTGCTGGTAAATACAGATTTGCCTTTTTGACATCATTTTTCCACCTCCTGGAAAATCAACTGAATGCTGCTTCCAGACTGTTTCGGGCTAGTTATCAGACACATTGACTTACACAACACGCACACACACACACACACACAGATGCATATGCATGTTTCTTGACACTGACACAAGAGCGCTCAGATATACTGTATATATGCTGACAAACACACTGGTAGGCACACACACACAGACACACACACAAATGCAAGCAGGAACAGGAACAAAGACCCTCTAAATCTATGCCCTTATAACTGTAATTTTCTGCACCATCCAGTGTTCCCACGTAATGCTGTATGTTTGGGAATGCATGTAAGTTAATATGATTCTATTGTAGTCAGGCACGAAAGATAGAGAGAATGTGCATGTGTTTCTGCATATGTATGTGTGTGTACATGCATGAGTGTGTGACTGGCAGGCCAGCTGAGGCCTGTGTTTTGCACATCGCCTCGGGGAATGCAGGTGAAAGCAATCTTGGTCCGTGAAAGCCAACGAGATGCGCCTTTCTGCACCCAGAGAGCTGCAAGCTGATTTTCTTTTTGATAGGCTCAAGCCCTGACACCATCGCTTGAGCCAGGGTAAATGATTATTGTTGTAATCAAGCAGGGGAAAGCATATCTGAATGTGTGGTCTGTAGATATGTAAGTTCTGTGGAGTGTACATTCAAACTATCATTTTGTACACCAGTGTTTTCTGTTGTGCGGTGTGTTGGCTGTAGTGTGTTCAGTGTATTGTCTTGTAGCCAGTTGGGTAAAGCTCACAGGATAAACAGGGACACATGCTCTCTCTCTCTCTCTCTCTCTTTCTCTCTCTCTCTCTCTCTCTCACACACACAAACACACACACACGTCCCTAGGGGTGAAGAGTACTGACACTTATGACAGTTTATTATACAGTGACACAGCCAGTGAGCGGGGCTAAACAGATCACAATCTGTCTGAATGCTGCTAGTATTCATACAGCTGCTGAAGACCCGCTCTGCAATCTGAAACTAAACAATAATGGGTCACCCAACCATCAAAGAATTCATAGTACTTTTTAAATAAAACACCATATTTTCATCACTTTAAAATCAAAGACTATAAAATATAGTATGTGTAAATACTGAGGGATTTGGAGATGTATTACTGCATTAAAGCTGTAAATCTGCATTTTTTCAAGCACTCTGGGCAAAGACTGACATGAGAAAACTTTGATCTCTAAAGCACATTAATAAAGTATCCATATACACTCACTCAGTCAGTGAGATTCTGATATTTGATGTGAACATTAACTGAAGCTCCTGGCCTGTATCTGCATGATTTTATGCATTGCATTGCTGCTACATAATAAGCTTATTGGATAAGCTACATAATTGGATAATTGCATGAATAAGCAGGTGCAAAGGTGTTGTTAATAAGTCCTCAATGAGTGTGTATCACTTATTACTAACTTACTTAAGTTTTTATAGGAAATGTACTTATATAGACATAGTTGCATCATTTCTTTTATGGTAAGCCGAAACGCTATTTTACATCCTAAAACTTTTCACAATTTAAAAAGAGAGACAATCTTACAGTCTTCTTTCTTATAGCCATGGCAGCCAGTCACTCACCTTGCTGGCTAGCCAGTCATAAGATATCAGCCTCTTTTGCTGCCCCCCTAGCTAAAATGGAAATGTGTGTTAGTGCCAGCTGTTGAAGACTGTTGGGCGACTTAGCCATTACACTGTTGAGATAAAGTAGCAGGTCTAAGCCTTGCCTGGTGAAATGACCCCCCCCACCCCCCACCCACCTTCCTTTTCCTGTACAATTGCCATAACATTGTGTTTCAATCCTGGGCCTGTAACCTTTGATTAAATTAGTCCAGTATTGCCTGGGTCCTTTTCTAAACTGTAGGCACTGGAGAGCTACTTAACAGACTCTGTCCCTCGGAGGGAAGAAACTACTTGAGCTTACAACTGTATGGCCAGAAATATCAAACCCCTCTTACTCACATCTCTCTCCTTCTATCCCTCTCTTTCTCCCCTTCTCCTTCCTCCATCTTTCTCTTTCCATTTACACTTTTTTGCCCTCTCTACTTGTCTCTACTGAAGTTCTCCCTCTCTGTGTGTATATGTTTGTATGTGAGTGCGTATGTAAGTCAATCCATCATGCTCTGTCACTCTCCAGGTGAGGTATGCATTATAAGATGTCAAAGAAAGAACAGCAAAATGAGATTTTGTTGTTGTTATTTTTCAAATCTATGAACTATTGGTGCTGCACACTGAATGACAGCATAAATCAACAGATCAAAATAGCATTTTGTCCAAGGAAGTGGGATTAATGTGGGGAGAAGGCAAGAGACATGGCATTGGTCAAACGTCAATCAGTTGTAGGCCTTGGTTAAATGAAATGGCACTTCTCATTCACACTGTGTTATTTACCGTGGAGCAGCAGCAACCTTTTCCTCAGGGGTTCCATATTTTTTTTCTCTGATGTATGACTTAATAAATTATACAGCTTTCCAGCAGCCTTTCATTAATTCCATCATATACCTTTCAAGAAATTTTCAAAACTTTTTCCCATTTCTTGTTAAACCGCAATGCCTTCTTTCTGTTCTGTGGCATAAATCTAACCTCATAGCAAATTATGGACAACATGAAACCCTGTATTATTCTGTTGTTAACTTAAGCTATTAATGGTAAAATCATAATGTCATCATGTTTTTAAAAGATGGAAATTAATTTATAAACTGAAATTAAAATTTATTTTTGGTATATCCTTTGTGTTTGTTTTGACACCTGTTTTTGTTTGGTTAAAATTGCCAAAAAGAAAAAAATTCAGCTTTATGTATCTATTTTTCAATGACAGTGGCCTCCATATTAGTGCTCTTCACTGCTTGTGAACTTTTGGTTGTGACTATACAGTCAGCAATAGGCCACAATAAATAAATAAATACTAAATAAAAACAAATACTTTGTAATATTATTTCAATTCCAATAGCCACACAGGCAGTTAGCCAGCTGGAGATTAATGGCGATAGCCGTTGTGTAGTAACACCTGTGATTTGAGCTCTTTCTACATTTTGCCATAGCTGCATCCCAATTCAGGTACCTTTGGAGGGTGAGGTCTATGAAGGTGTGGCCTTTGTAGCCGTTGTAGACTGGGAAGACCGAACTGAAATGAGATGGTCTGGCCTACAGAGAATTTCTGCTTTCAGTCATCAGCTATGTTCACCCTTACTGCTGCATCACAAAGTGCCATTGCTGTCGCCTATAGCAACCTTTGAAAACATATAACTTTTTTTTCTTTACAAAAACGCTTAGCTGTTCAGAACTGTAATGCAATTCTTATATTTAAAAGTACAATCCTTGGACTCTCGGTCTGTGTTTTTTGCTCCCATATAGGATCCATGCACTAGTGTCTTCAATTGCTCAGGAAAAGAAGGCTGCAATTCTTGACTGCATTTGAAGGAGCCTTCAAAATGAGACAGCCTTCAAAGGATGCGGCCCTTGAATTGGGACATGACTCCATGTTGGTTACTTCATGACATGATTTGAATCACAGAGTTTCTGTATGTATGGAGTGCTGAGCATTGAACAACCTGCTGCTTTGGTCATTTGCGATCAACATCACTGTACACATGAAAGAGAGACAGCCAATGCTATTTAGGACACACCTTTTGTATGTTGCAGGACAAATACAAGTGTTGTGTTTAATTGTTTTTTTTTTTGCTGGTGACTCAGCAGATGTTGAAATAACATCTGACAACCACTGACATGAATAAAAAGTAACATTTTGTGGGAATCAGTGCTAACATTAATAAACTCAGCTCAGCTAACTAGCTTCAACATTTTGAGTGAAAACTAGCCAGCCTAGCTAACAAACCTAATCATACAACTGCTCCTTCCAAGTGTTTTAAAGGGACAGCTGTCTTGAATATAATCAACATTATGTGAGTCTGTTGAAAAAAGGGAAAAAAGTTCTTGTAACAAAGTTCGTAGGCTTTACAGGGCTATGATGACAGATGGTAGCACACCACAGAAGTTGACAGTTTCTTCTAGCAACAACAGCCTTCAGATGTCAGTCATCAATTGCCATGGAAAACATGTAGACTTTAAAGTGAGACTTTTTCCACAAATATGTTGAAAAAAGGTTTTATCCCTTTTGAAAGTTGTGAACAATAACTGAAATGTCATTATAGCCATTACACAAATCCAACTTTGCCTAGAGACATTTCATGATAAGACCTTATCAGAAATATTAGCATTTCAACAGATTCACTAAAAACAAAGGTTCTCCATTTTGGTGCACCCTTTAACATGCCATTGTAGTTTTGTGATAGCCTACTCAGTATACAGTTTTGGTCAAAATGTTACTTATGTGAATGGTTGACAAAGTTATCAATCTGGCAAATCCCCATTCTGATATTAGATATCAGAAGATATTCTGATAAACTGAAAGCTAATGCTGACAGAAAATCAAATATCTTGAATCAACCTGCAGTTATCCTCTCATGAATGACTTAAAGGTTTTTCTTTTATGACCAGCAACGGAAGCTTCCTCATATTTTTCATTGTGGTTACCTTCCCACAGTTAGCCTATCTCGCCTATTATTCCTATCTGGAGGCCAGTTGATACAGGAAGGAAACGCTCATCAAAAGCCCTATGAATGGCTGTGTGTATGTGCGTGTGTGTGTGTGTGTGTTTGTAGAAAATGTATATGTGCATCTTTGATTAAGTGTTTGTATGTGTCTGCGTAATTAAGGATGGTGTGAAATCTAAAACTCAAAAAGGATGAGCAAATAAATGACTTGCAGTGAGTGTTTCTCCTGTTGTTTGAAATGATTCACCCTGTCAAACTGTGGTGGTATATGGCTAATAATAAGACATGGCTCTGAGTGGTGAGAGGAGTCGCTCATTTAAAACGTGAGAAAAGAGAAGACACATAGAGGTGAATTATGAGTTAATCAGACAGTGGAACTGCAAGGCAGGATAACTGAGGGAGCAGTATATTCCAGAGAAAAGCATCACCATCTGAAAAGCTTGACATCTATTCTTGCAATATGATTGATAGCACAAATGTCTTCACTTGACATACTCAGAGATAATCATTTTATAGCCTGCATATCTTGGATTTCCTATTGAATGATAGACTTCAGGAGGTGATCGCCTGCAACCTTGGAACTGGATTTTTAAAATAACTTCAAGTAACCTTGGTAAGCCACTGAATGTCATTTCTGAAGAATCAAACATCCACAACATGTGATATCAAAGGGGAAAATCTAATATTTTTTTCCAAACTACTAAATGTTTTAAGGATGTAACATTTTCATAAAACACAAACCCTGCATTACACTCTATACTGTCACTCATGGCACAACTCCAGCTACTGCTACGCTGGTGTTTGTACATGTGTGTATACAAACTGGGGGACCTGGTAGAGTAAGATGGAGCACCACCCGCCCACAGATCCCTAATGGGAGGTCTATGCACCTGGGTACACACACACACACACACACACATACACAGACACACACTACTCACACATCATATTTCATGTCAGTGGGCATTTGATTGTAGACATGGGATATCACAACATGACAAGGTGGAGCGGGCTTTTTCTACAAGGTGACATAACAGCACATAAGCTGTTATGTATGTGTGAGTGTGTGTCTGTGTCCATGTGCATCTGTGTCTGTTTCCATGCCCACACTTTTCACACATGTCAACACACAAAAGCCACATGGGAGGTCATTGAGAGCTACAGCAGCTGTGGATATTCAAATGGTGTGTGACTGTTTGTGTGTTTGTGTGTCATGGCATTAATTAATGTGTGTGTGTGTGTGTGTGTGTGGGTGTGTGTGTGTGTGTGTGTGTGTGTGTGTGTGTGTGTGTGTGTGTGTGTGTGTGTGTGTGTGTGTGTGTGTGTTTTCATCTCCGCTTGCAGGAATAAACAGAATTGATGTGTCTCTGTGGGGAGCTTATAGAGAATCACTTACCTCTCTACATTTACTGTAGCATGGCAATGAGTGACTCAGTTCTTCTCACTACACAGTATTAGGGCGTGACAGGACACATTAAATAGACCAGGTTTCCTTTTAAAAGGATAATCATGGGATTTATTTCTCAGTTAGTAAATGAAGGCAAGATGTTAAAAGTTGCCATTGCCTGTTCTCAGATTGAATGTAAACTGTCTCTCCTATTTCTCCATCATCTGAATGGATAATTCACATGATCCTAGTAGGACCTTACATAATGCACATGTAGTGACTAAAGTATCAACTTTTGTACCATATTTCAGTTTCACATTGAAGAACATTCAACACAAAATCTAGCTCATAAAAATGGTAAGGTGACATATATATAATTTTTATCTTTTTATCTTTTACAGCAGGTTATCCAAAAAATTGTTTCAGGCCTCTTGATTCTTACCATAAGCAGGTCTACTGTGTGTTGCAGACTTTAGTTTGCACCAGCTTGGTTTGTGTGCGTCAGTGTGTGTGCACGCGCGTGTGTTTGTGTGTGTGTTATTTCTTGTGTGTGCATGCACGTCTGTACATGAGTTCCCACCCCTCAGTGTTTGTGTGTTCATGTGTGTGTGTATGGTTGGCTCTCTAGCCTGTGTCTAGCCTTTGCGGCATGGGCCAGGGCTCTGCGGCTGCCCTGGGGCCACCATTGTCCCCGGTCTCCACAGCCCAGTGGCCACAGATGTTCTCCGTTTGATACCGTGTTCCTCACACATACTCCCCACTCCCATAGATGTGTGGGTGGCCAAGCGGGGTGCCCTGTTGTGTGCCACTCTTGCATGCCATTTGCCGCCTGGTGCCTGCACGTGACACTGAAATGGGGAAGCCATCACGTCTACAGTTTTAATCCCACCACCATACATAATGTAACAGAAGTAGCCCCAAGTGGAGAAGGAAGCTTTGCATGAGGAGGATAGAAGGAGAGCAGAAGCACACTGAGATGTTGTTCAAAACACCTTGAGGAAAGGAAAAAAGACTTTGGAAGCCAACTGACATCCCTCCCCAGTTATGCTTCTATGTCATGTGTGTCTATGTGTGTGTACATTACATGTAATGCATGAGAAGGGATTGATCTGGTGGCTCAATGTGACAAACAGGCCGTTCATATTAACGGCAGATGTGACGATGAATGTCAAAAGACCTTGGCATCCCAGCCGAAGAAAGAAACTGTGCTCGTAGGGAAATGTTACGCTTGGTTTCTGAGCACAATTATGACACACATACACAAGGAGGTGTTTTCCATTTTCTCTGTACCACCATCTAAAGATCAGTGATATTCTATTGTTCAGGCTGCATGCTCAGATAAACAGTGTTTTTATTTTAATTATCCAGGGAAGATTTACCAAGTATAGGCGCTCTTTTTTTTTATTTCTTGTTTGTAGAAATTCCTTTTATTTTAGTGCCGGCCATGAGTATTTGATAGTTAGAGTTAAGGAAGGGATGAGCATTATTCAGTTATTTCCTCAAAGCCTGTGCACAATTATAGATTTGAACAAGTTTCAGGTCACAACTGTGATATTTATTTTAAAAAAGTCACATGAAAATTAAAATGCATACCAGAATGAACTATTTTTTAAACATATAGAGTAGAAATTTTTCATGGGGCCGGTTTGAGTGTCACAGCACATTCTCCAAAAGTTTCAAAATCTACTAGTACATGTGGAATTATTTACCAGTTTATGTTTAAGTGGCTCTAAGTAGGAGGATTGCCTGAAACAGCTGGGGAACTCACAGATGAAATTGTGACAGGTGACAAATGGTCGTGCCTTACGTAATATACAGTATATGTGTGTATATGTATTGTCACTGCATCAGATGGAAAGTGAGTGAAGACAATAGGGAGAGGAGGCTGTTTGAGAACAAGTTTATGAACTGCTGAAAATGAGAACTACAAATGCACATAAATGAACATGGACAGAAATGCAGAATGAACAAGTTAGACAGAGAGGAAAAAAAGCAGCATTTTCTCCTGCTCCAAGACGCAGCCCAGTCTTAATCAAAATCCCACACAGGAAGAACACTTGAGTAGCTTAATCAAAGATCAGCCTGCACGATATTAATAATAGAGCAGAGTGCTGAAATGGAGTTTTACTTATTCAAGACTGCACTTATTTGCCTCATATACCTTTAGAGTATATTAGGCTCTCTCTCTCTCTCTCTCTCTCTCTCTCTCTTTCTCTGTGTGTGTGTGTGTGTTACAATGCTTACAATTCACAATCTGATCTTTCCCTATTGAGTTGATTTTGGGATTGTACCAAATGCAATACAAATGAAATGGTATTTTTTCTGATAGATCTTATATGCATACTGTATACCATACAGTGATATCTTGAAAATGTTAAGATGCCCCTATAATTGCCTTTTCATAATTTGAACCAGCTAGTAAAGCTGCTGTCAATGATTCGCTTATGTCTGTGAAGCAAAAATGTGATATTTGTGTTCCTGTTATAGGACTTAGGAGTACCCTATTTAAAATAGCCAAGACATACTATTGGTAGGCCCCTGGCTTGCATGTAGGTGGGTTCTCTAGCAGGATGAAATATTTCTGGGAATCAAACCACAGGCTGCTGTTATGTTTTACAACGGTTGGGAACATGGCTTGGGAAAATATCTGCGGTAGGCTTGACTTTCTCCCTCTTTTTGACTCTTTCTCTCCACAGCCTGCTGCACTGGAGGTGTTTTTGTAATCCAACTCCACCATGCTGTAAACTACTGTGTGTTAACAATCTTGTGTCTAATTTTTACCAGCCTGACAAAGTGTTGGATGTTCAAAATAACAGACTTGACCTCCAAATTATTTATTCACTTTGATAGGCTGACCTACATCTTGCCTGGGTTACAAAGAAACACAGTGCATACATATTGTTTGCTGTTTCAAGACAAATAAAGTTTCATTCTATGTTTTCAAGATCATCTTTCAAGCATGGCTGATATGCAGGAGTCTTATTTCAGATCATAATTCTGCATGTTTTTAACAGTTATTTTCAATAACTTGAAGTTGTGCACATGAGGCTTTAACTCTTGAGGCACATAATTCCTTTGAGACAAAAGGCAAAAATGAAGGAATCTAGAGGAAATCAAATATTGTCTATAAAGGCATGTCTGGTCATGTCACTTCAGAACTCAGATCTAGCAACCTAAGACAAAACATGCAGGCGTTACATAGGATTATTGAAGACAACCTGAACAAACAATAGCCTGTTCTGATACAGTGGGACAGAGATTTGTGCAGTGACAGCAACAATGGACATGTGTGGCGTGGAGATAGGCAGGCATCGGCTAATTAGCTCAGTGGGAACACCCTATTGTCTAGGGTTCGGAACAACTGCACTTCAATGGCACCTCACTTGTAGATTGCTATGCTGCAGACTGGGTTTGATGTGGCTGGGCTATTGTTAAGCTAAATGCTATTAACTTTTAAGCCGAGCGACACATAAAAGTGAAGCTGGTGTAAATTACAATTCCTCTGCACATAATCCACTTGCTGATGGAAGACATTACAGCGGCCTTGTGTCTTGACAACAGATTACGAGGACGGCTTTACCCTACCCCATTTGCAAATAGGAGAAGCTACGGGATTTCTGTTTTTATCCGCCCCATCCGTTTTTCATCCTCTTTCTCTCCCTCCCTCCCTAACTCATTCCTTTCCTGTCCTCCTGTTCTCCCATTGATCTCACAGTGGTATTCAGTATCTGCCAATGGTGCATGCCTGCAGGGGGGCCACCAAATCCATTATCAGGTAGGACAACAGTTTCCACTCTGTTTCCCTCATACTGTATACTATATGGAGGGAGGGAAGGAGGGAGGAAAGAGAAGGAGGATAGATGGGGGGAGCTGAGGACTGCGGGTTTTTAAACCAGATTATGAGCCAATGAAAATATAAATTAAACACTACAAACAACAGTTTAAATAGACAAGTGTATTTTACACTAAATATATGCAATAGTGCGATCCTGCATGAAGAGAACATATCTTAAATGCCCACAAAACACTGACAGGGATTAACATACATTCCCTATCTTTTACCTCAATGTTCTCACCATATTTTTAGGCTTAAGTTAATTACTAGCATGCTATAGAGTAACATATCATCAAGACATGTCAGCACAAAAAATTGAATGAAGTCAAATTACTTCTAGGGTGCGTGATTTATTTTGACACTTGAGCAACTCAAAGTATTGCCTGCATGCCTACAGACTAAGGTGTGTCAAGTCAATTTAGTCCCTTTTTTTGCATTTTAATAACCAGATATTAGAGGACATAGTTCATGTTTAGACTCTTCAACAACTCATTAAGTGTGAGACATGGCAAACTGCACAAATAGTTAGTTCCTTGCTTAATATCCTTAGTCTATTCTATCCAGGTGTATTTGTGTGTGTCAGGAAGACAAGCCAGACCCCTGCTAATCTCAAGAAACACCACTGGCAACTGGCAGCTTTTAGTAGTTCTCATACACATGTACACAACAGGCACACTGCGGACTAACCAAGGGGCCATTGTGTCAGCAGTGATGGCCAGTGTGCCAGTCTGAGCGTGAGTGTGTCTAATTCCCGACTAATGCCATCTACCCCCCAGGTCCATTGTCCTTGGCTGCCTGCCACTCTCTCAGTACTCACTATGCTTCTTAAAAAGTAAAGGGGTATAAAGCAAGATAAAATGAAAAAGAATAAAAATCAAAAAACAAATAGAGAGAAAATGACACAGGAAAACTCTCTTCTTCAATATAAATATGAAACAGGTAGAATGTATGTGGCAATGGGCAACATTGCTTTTGAAAGTGATCACAGAAAAACAATGTGACAGGTTCCGTTTTATAATATCATATAACATTAAAAGTACTTAGACGATGGTCAAATTAGAAGTGACTTTGCCACCAAATACTGTCTGTTCAGTATTTATAGGCAAATCAAGTGCTCCACATGTCTGTCATAAAATGCAGGACAAGCTTCTCCTTGTATGTAACCAGTAGGAACACTTGCAACTTACAAGTATGAGGTTGAACCTGAATTTTACCAGCTCTTACCCCTAACCTTTCACCTTTCATCCACTCCAACACCTCCACCCTCTGTCACCCTCCACTCCGTACACACCACATCAAGTTATTAAAAAATCTCAGAAATCTCTCTGAAATTATTTTCCTAGGTACTTACTTAACCATTTGCCTCAAGTTGCTGGTAGGTTTTGGCTCCTGAGTGGATATATGCACACATTTACATGAATGAGTGGGTGTATTTGTATCTGTGCAGATGTGTATACCATTCGAGAGCTTCAGGGCCTGTGGCTTAGTGACATTGTGCTGGAGGCTCTCCCTTTTGAAACCTGATGCCTGGAGCAAAATCTTACAGGCAGTCATGTCGGCTTGGCCTGGGGATGTATAGCAGTTCTACAGTGGGGTGAACTAACCAGTCACACCTGTGTGGCTTGTTGTGATGTTGTGTTTTGCTCTGTGAGCGCAACTTGACTAATAACTCTCCCTCTCATTTGACCACCTATCAGTTCTAAAGGAACATGCACGCAAATAAGCTTGCACATACATGCATATGCACAGGGTGTATCTGTTCACATACACAGTGCATGCACACAAACACACAATTCGAGTTGATATATTCTTTTGCTTGCATGTGGCCCGATGTTAACAAGGCGTGTACAGGAGCACACTTATCAAAGTGTGTCATCTACGGCACCCAAGGCCTTTTTGAACGCTTTACTCTCCTCCCTCTTTTTCTCTGGTTTTGTTCTCTTGAGGAATCCAGAATAAATATGCCCCCCAAACCATTTGAAACATATTGTCATCCCATTCACCCCGCAGATATGCATTTCAAGCAAAGAACTACAGGCATTTTTTTAGGAGCTGCCAAAACATAAATGCTGCACTTCAGGTAACAGAATAAGAGGGATATATTTAGAGCAGCGGGATCCTCAGTGGAATTTCAACACTTGACTCATTCATCCCCCTCTTCTTTCATCTAATTTGAATATGTGTTATCGACTATTTGGTTCTAGGTCGCCTATAAACACAAGCCATCTGCAAAGCAATTTTATTCTTCCTCAAGGTTAAAGGTCAGATTCACACTTATCACTGTGTGAGATTTGTTTAGAGATTTCTGAAGTGCAGCATCAGCATCTGAGATATCACATGATCCAATAATCCCATATTATTTATTGTGGGATTTTTAACCAATGATATTATATTTTATGACACAGCCTCAATGGTTATTGTTACAGCATAGTAATAAGTAAAACACCTCAGAAGAAAAATGTGAAATCCATGAGTATTTCCTAATAGATATATTTTTTAATTTTTTTTAATTTTTTTTATTTAAAATCTCTTTTCCCCTGATTTCTGTATAAAAGTAGATTCCTATTCTGACAGAAGGTTCAACAGATCAAGAAACAGTCCTGATCTAACAAACAGCTGCACTTATAATGTAGAATGGGTTAGTGTTCATGAAATGGTGGAATTATGATGATGAAAAATGGAGTCATATCAAAATTCATTCACAATCATTATAGTAGCATCCCTGGGCATAAGGTAAGTCTTAAAGATAAAGTTTAAGGTTAATGACCATGGGTGTTCATGTGCATATGAATGTGCATGCACATGTGTGTAAATGTGTGTATATATGAGTTTAAGTGAATATGTGCAAATGTCTGTTCACACGTGCATATATCAGGCGAAAGGGCTGACGATGACAGATGTGAGTGTTTTCATGCACGGGTATGTGTGAGTGTGTGTGTGCGTAGGGGTGGGGGTGGAGGTTGGGGATTCGTGTGTGCATGATGGAAAAATGTTGAATAGACATGGGAGCAGGATGACGGCTCTCTGAGTTTCATCCCTCTCCCCATCACTGCCTAAATCCCTCCTTCCCCCACTTTCCTAAAGGCACAAACTCTGCAAGTTGTCACCTTAGAGTATTGGAGGCCCTGCTGAAGTACTCCACTCCTCGGGAGGAGAATGTCAGCCCAGGCTTGGGGCAGTTTTGACAAACAGAGTATATATTGATACATGATAAAGTATGCTAGAAATCACTCGACTGCTGAGGGCTACTATAGTTTTAATATCATCATTTGAATTAACAAGCATTCTGTGGAGAAATAATGAGCTTTCATTATTCAGAACATCATCCTTACCCCGGCGGAGACTCGCAGGGCTATTAGTGCTTGAGAACTTAATGAAAAGAAGATAAAGAAGGTTTGAGATAAAAGTTTGAATGGCCACACTTGGTAACCAGAGTTAAAATTTAATGCGGCTCCAGTAGATGACGGATGAGCTTCTTATCTGGGGCCTGGGGAATGGGTAGACAGGGGATCCGCTTTGGAGGGTGCCATTCTGGGGAATGTTGTCCACCCCTCCCGCTTTCTCTGACAGATCCAGTGTGGTGTGCCAACCTGGGAGGACCCCCCACCTCACCCCATACCCATTGCTCAGAGATACATGCCAACCCATAGATGGCTGTATGTCCCCTGCACTGACAGCACTTTTAGATTCAGGATCAAAACATTGTTGCTTTGTCAAAATGATTGCACATTAAATTAACTTGGATGTGATTACAAAATATGTCTGACTATCATTGTGCCCAAAGTTAAGTCTGCCTGACTTCCATTCCATAAGCTATGACTACAGTGTATTACATAATTAATGATTAGTTATCAACAAGAAAAGATAATTGATGCCCACAGGAGTTGGTAGTTTAAGTGAAGACAGATCAGCAAAGACTAGAAAAAAGTAAAATATTAAAAAAAAATATATATATTCTCATCTGTTCTATTTCATTAATACATGCAAGACTGCCTAAGGATAAAATCTCATCATTCAGCCAACCCTGTGGTGATGCCTTTTCTCCAAAACAAGTAGTGTGTGCTTCACTCCTTCACTGTACTATGGCTGTAGTGTATTACATAAGTGACATAGACTGGGTTTTACAAAAGATTGAAAATAAATGAAGCCCAAACATATTTTTATTTTACTCAAAGCCAAGCTAATAACAGCAATGAGCAATCATGCAAAATGTACATATGTAATGTATGTAATTGTAATTTGATTGATTAATTTGACTACTATCTGAACGATCATAGGGAAACATACAGGTGCAATAAACATGCAATACAAATTGAAAAGAACACGCGGATACATATGCACACACAAGAAAAAAAACAACAACAACAAAAAAAAAAAACAGCAGCAGCCACTCCTTGAGTCCTTCTGCTTGATGCTGTGTTTTTCCCAAGGGCCTTAAGGGAAGTATGTTTGCTTGCTGAACCATTGTGAAGTCTCCAACAGACATGTCTAGCTTGATGCTGTGCTGGGCTGTGCTGTTCTCTGCTGGAGGAGATCTCTGTGAATGGGAAGGGAATGCATTGATTTGATGAATGAGTGCATATTTGTGGGAGTACTGGTGGCCAATGTGCAGTCTGGTGAGAGATGTTATTTTTGTGGCTAGAACTTCACAACAAAGCTTTTAGCTTTAAGCGCAGACTGCAAGAATCACAGTTCAGTGAATGGCTAGCAGAGATGTTATTTTCTCACATTGACTTCATCTTGAGGATAAGAGTCTCTTATTGTGGCATTTCATTTACATTTTTAGCAAGTGTTAAATATTTTCTTGCATTTACCACCTAACACCTAACTGTTGACTTAGCATAAAGGCATCTTCTGCACACAGTTTGTTTTTTACAGCATCTTTCCCTCACACCAAGGTGACTGAGCCCAAAGTATTTCAGGCTGTGTTTCCATTTAGTGGTATTTTGCACCATGTCCCATGCCCATATGTCAAGATGCATACATATGCTGCCAATGTGCTTTTCAGTTCATAAAACTCTTGAGTTGGCCAGTATAATCTTTTAAAAATAACCAATTAATACTTCTACTAGGACAATAAAGTTTAACATCAAACCCAGGTGTTTTATGGAAAAAAGGAAATATTGTTTGAATGCTTTTACTATTCGTAAACTTTTACTATTTGTAGCCATGATGTGGTTCATACTTCAAAGATGCTGCTTAATTTTTTAAGTTCCCATAAAAGTGCCTTATCCATAATAGCAACTCCATTTATGGTGGCTATATAACTTTAATTAAACACAACCATTTGTCAGCTGGTACAAGAACTTAATATGGAACACCAAGAATACAACTTGGTAAAAGACATGCAAGGGAGAAGCAGGAAGCTGGGACCTCTCTAGGGTTTCATAGGTTAGCTGGAATTCTGGGAAAACACTGGCCCAGCGAGAATACTTAAAGGTTAATACCAGTCAAATGTAGAAGCTAAATATTATGTTTTTTTAATTATTTTTTTTTTATTTTGCTTCTCTAAACACCAGAGAGCCAAGAAGAATACCAATCAGTTTACAGATCAATTTGTTATTCTCATGACTTTGTGAGCAATGAGAGGCGAATTTAAATAGATAATTAAGGATTGCCAATTATTTTAGTTTTTGACCCTCTTAAAAAGTGGTATGTGCAAACGTCTTTAAAGATAAATACTCATTTTATCCATGCATTATTAATTCTTATTATTTCAGTGGCTAGCACTGACGGTGAATTTTTTTCTCCTAGGTTAATAGCCAATAACCCTTAAACAGATGATATATTATATTTTATATTCAAGATTCAAGATTAACTTTATTGTTCCACAGAGTGGGAAATTTGTCTTACCCATGCTACAACCATGAAAAGTAAAAATGAATAATTTCTTACAGAAAATGCACAAAGGTATTAATAAATAACATTTCAATGTTAAAACAGTAGGCAAACAGTAAACAAACACATAAACAAAAACAAAGAAAATCCCTTACAATTCCCTTATAGTGCTCATCCTGGGGTTATTTGCATCTATTTAAAAGTTTTATTGACACCATGATGAATTCCTTTTTAAATCTATTTAGTCTACAAGAGACTCAAGAATCAAAGCTCAATATTAATGCTAGTTCATGCTAATTCATCAAATTTTCAAAGCTGGTGTTTATCATTTCATTATAGTGGTACTGTGTCTTTCAAAGGAAACCGAACTATATATATCACTCACTGTACTGCCAACATTTGTTTTTTACAGTGAATTTTCATTTAATTATTGGTGTGTCCATAAGATATAACATTAACATAAGACATGTACATTTATTCAATAATATGACTTTAAGTGAAATGTGACACGAAACAGCAGACTTGGATTTAACATATTTAGTAATTAAAAGGACTTGTGGAATAATGCTGCTACATTTATAGATGATCTCAGCCTCCTCTGTTCTACTGTATCACTTTGAACGGGGCAGGGCTAGCTGGTTGGGAGATAGAGGAGTGAGGTGGAAGGAGGTGGAAGGAACCAAAAAGTAAGAAAGAGAATAATTAGGTAAGTTTGTGTTTTGATCCATCAGAGACAAAGCTGAGTTTGAGAGATGAAGTGATATAATGGCATCACTCATTAGAAACCAGTGAAAAGAAGGTAGTTTGTTTCTACAAGATAATTGAGTCTGACATGTGGAGACACCTCATTTGGATAACTGGAGTAGTGAGCCACTGTCATCTCAAGAGGAATCTTGCTCCTAATTTCCCCTGGAATCACAAACAGCTGTTATTTGAACACTGTCACATGGCTGCAGGGGCCTGGAGTAGTAGCTCCGCCGCTACTCCTGACCATCACCACTTGATAGCCATAATGCTGATCCCTTTCAGGTACTTTAATGTTCTTGTCGTCTTGTGAGACAGTGGGAGTGAAAAATGTTGCAAAGTAAAATCTGGGAATGAGAAATATGTATTTCTTTAATAAGCTCGAACCTGAGCCCAAAAGGACACATAAGCCTTCTGTCCAAGTCCTGCTCATAAAGATGGGATCTGTTTTGTCGTCTCAATTTTTTTCTTGTTTCCTTCCCAACCCAGGATGTATGGGCCTCATCTCAGTCCATTTTTCCCAGGATCCTGCACTCCTGCCATGTGTTATTACTTATCACAAACATATGGTTTAATGTCTGCACACGGAAGGCAGACATAACAGCAAACACAGACGAACAGTGAGATAGATTTTGCTTCACCTATTAAATGATTTCATAACACAAATGTGATGTATACATATGTGTATATATATATATATATACATACAATTTGTAGTGAAATGATAAACACGCACTTGCCATTTATTAAAAACTTCCTTTATAAAATACCATCTTTATTCTTTATTTGCAGATTTTCCAGGAAATAAGATCCACAGTGTCTCAAACCACAACAACAATCAACAGTCCGACTCAGGAAATCAGGAATTCTTACTACCCCCAAAGAAGTTTTAAGTGAATGAAGTGCCTCAGCTGAGGTTGGATAATTACAGTGAACCCCTCTCACCATATAGTTTTACTTCTCTTGTTCACCAGTAACAATTAGTGAAACTGACACTGAGAATGATATTTAGTCTGTTGCCATGCTTGGCCAGGAAAGTTTTTACTTTATATGGTGTCCTATGTTACACAAATTGTAAAGCTCTTTGCAGCACATTTGTGAGTTTTAACATTGGGCAGTATAAATACAATTGATACATTTGGCTGATTTCTGGGCTATACTGAATAAAGCTGATTATTAGGCAAAACATGGTCCTACTTGTGAAAAGACTCTTTTTTTCACAGCTTCAAAGAGAATTTTACCTTGAGAGAAAGCTCGGTATGTCCATCCATCCATCCATCCACTATCTATACCGCTTATCCTTGTGGGGTTGCAGGGGGTTGGAGCCAATCCCAGCTAACATTGGGCAAAGGTGGGGTATGCCCTGGACAGGTTGCCAGTCTATCACAGGGCAGACATATAGAGACGCACAACCACTTGCGCGCACATTGACACCAATGGGCACTTTAGAGTCGCCAATTAACGTAATGTGAATGTCTTTGGATCGTGGGAGGAAGCTAGAAGGCCCCAAGCCCTGGGTTCGAACCCAGCTCAGTATTTTATTATGTATAATAATCATTTATTTTTTGGTGTAATAGGGCAAATGGTTCTGGCTTTAAATCTGGTTTTACTCCATAGAAGTCTGATTTGAAGCAGGAAGGTTAAATTCCCAGGGTCTAGTACAGTAGGTGGAGGCTCAAAATGAGAACATCATTCATATATTTGACTTCGATGCACAACATAGAAAATGTCGTCCCTGTCTGTCTTCCTTACCTTTGCCAAGTAAAAGTAACTGCATCCTCTAAATAATACTGCACATAATTAGGCTGTACTCAAGCTAGCCTAAAGGTTTTACTGTAAGCATGGCTTGTATTCACACATCTGACAGTTGAGAAGCGAGAAAGACAGATGGAGAGAGAGACAAAATGCAAGTGTGTGTGTGTCTGTGTGTGTATATGTGTGTGTGTGTGTGTGTGTGTGTGTGTGTGTGTGAGAGAGAGAGAGAGAGAGAGAGAGATGACAACGTGCTGGAGTGATCTTCTGTAGGCCACACATCAGAAGACAGACATGCATGTAAAGAGGCAGAAATGTAAATGAGCGCGTCCATCCATCCAAGGCTCAAAGCTTTCACACATGTGAACTTTAAATAAAACCCCCCCCCCCCCCCCAGCTCCCTCCAAGTGCCTGTTTGTCAGTGGCAGTCTTAAGAAAGGGCAGCAGACTGAACTCTTTAGTCATTGATTACGTGATTATAGTGGCTTAGTGTGTATCTAACATCATTCTGCAGCATGTCTTATGAGGAGCTGACTTATTTTTCAGGACTGTGATGGACTACATGTAGGTGAGTGTGAGTAGGTGTGTTGTCTCACATGTTTGTATGTTTGATCAGCTACTATTCACGTCACATATGGTAACTCATCAGTATTGTGAGACAAGCTCAGCTACTTTAAGTTAATATGCATTTTTGTCAGGCTACACACATTAGCTAATATCTTAAAACATGTCAAATGTCTTAAAACTTTTTTTATTTACACAGGATTATTTAGAGAACCATTTCGATGTTTCCATCTCAAACACTGCTGAAAAAAAATACTGCTGTTGTGTGTTACTCATCGCCTTCCTATTGTGTGGGATTTGCCTACTGTTGATCACAAAGTAAGAGACAAATCATCAGGTTAGTCAGAGGGAGCAGCATTCCTTCATCAACAGTTTCACTGTGAGCCTGAGAGTTACCACACAGTTAGAGCCACAAACATGAATGAGCACACACACACACACACACACACACACACACACACACACACACACACACACACACACACACTCTGCAGGTGTGCCATAAATTAAGTGCATGAGTAACTAGAAGTCTAGAAGAGGAAGAGAAAGAAAATGCAGTCCGAAGAGACATAAAATGCCAGCACACACTCATAAACAGTTATATGAAGGTGTCCTTCACACACACAAGCATACTTACTTATCCAACAGTGTTACAGTATGTTTTCAAATGTAAATATGTTTGTACTGCACAGCAGAATGAGTAGTACCATTATACAGGTTTGCAAAAAGATAGTGTGTTCCAAGCCAATGTGGTATCGTGGTTAATATAGTTGTCCACTTCTATTTAAAGGCCACCCAGAATTGCATACAGTTTATGGCTTGTGTATATATTTATTCTTTCAGTTCCCCTACCCACTTTTCCTCATTTTAGGAACCAACAGCCTTACACTCACCTGATAATTTTTCTGTCCCTCAGTCCATTGCTGCTCATTTGCATCATAGGCTATATGTGCATTTATGTAGCTGAGAGTGTTCCAGCATGCTCCAGCGCATGACTTTGTTCTGAGAAGGCTTGTCTATGCCAGTGACACAGAAAAATTAAAAAAAAAAAAGGCTTCCTGATTGTAGTCACTGCGGAATGTTACAGAAGGCAGTGGCAACTTGACAGTCTGGTTCTGCTTCGGTCTGTGACGAGCCAGACTGAAAGGTCAGAGACTTCAAAGCCTGGAAGCAGCTTCAAAACAGAGCTGTGCACCTCTGACAACCACATGTTTGTGTATGTGTATTCCTTAGTGATTGTGTGAGAGAGTTATGAGAAGGGGAAATTTTGAATTATGGCATTTAATGAAAGCCTGCCGAAAAAGAACTACTGCTTCATGTTGATGGGTCAACAGTAAAAAAACACTTTGATGATCATGTGTTACAGTAAGTGAGTGGTTAGTGAAGCAGACTTGTAAGTACATGGATACTGTGGTAAGATTAATATTCAGCCGTGAGTTTGTCTGTCATGGGTGCATTCATTTTGTCAAACTTAGTGTCCCAGTTTAATTTTGGAGTGAAATTAAAAGAAAGAAAGAGTGAGAGCTGTGATGGACTTGACCAGTGACCTACTACAGGTTTGGCATGCACTTGCTCTTGAGAAACTCGATTGAAAGACTAAAAGGAATGCGACTGTGTGTTCATTAGTGTGTTATGAGTAAATAATCATAGCCAAGGAAACAATTCTTAATGGACAGATGCAATACAATCAATACACAGACATCAGCACTGCCTCACTTTGTCTCAAAACTCTGCAAAGTCACATTTAACTTGGGCAGACACTTTATTTTTTGTAGGACTCTGAGAAATTAATTTGTAAGCCTGACACAAATAAACAGCTCATGCATAAATATGCCCGTAACTTTAAGACAAAAGGAGAACAGCTCTATCTTCGTTGCAAGGGGGGATTTCTCTCCTTATCAAAGCAACACAGGGCAAGATTATAGAGTCAAAATCCTCCCCACGTGTGTAGTTTGTGTGTATTCATTCCTGCATGCCTGCCCCCGGACGTTCTCTCTCCTTCTCCTCCCTCCCTCTCGTCACTCTCCCTGTAGCATTAGGAGCTAGCTGCCAGGTTCTCCTCTTTAGCATCAATCTATCCATCCCTCCATCCTTACCCCTGGAGGAGTCTGCATTAATCAGTCCTTTTCGAGGGAGGTCTTGCTACAGTAGCTGCTCTGTTTCCTCCCATTTGTTACCATGCAGATGTGGTCTACAGTGAAGTCACATCAATCCTTATACAGTGTGATTACACAGTAAGTCAATAATATTCAATAGCAGCAGGCCATTTGCCCATTGGTCTGTCCACTCTTTCATCCCAATGACAATGGCCTCTAGTTTGTTTGTTTACACTGCATGGATTATGGATTGCATTCGAAAAATGCCCAGAAATACCCACAAAATAAAACCCAAATATTTAGCATCTAAAGTTATCAAGTAATTTGAGACAGCAGAGACTAACTACTCAAAACAAATCTCTTTTCCAAAACCAATTTCAAAATGTTGTGAAAAGTTCAAGAAACTGGAAATTGGCGATGAAGTGCAGACAAGTGATGCAATGTGGGAAAAACTACCTCTTTAAATGTCTTCTGCATGTAATTTGCCTACCTTTCTAAAATAAATTAATTCATATTAAATATCAGCAAGGGAAGTGACAACCACAGTATGATAGGGAAAAATAAGCAATTTTAACATACAGAAATGTTTAGCAATCCTGTCTGCAACAATGGCTTAGATTGAAAAACTTTCTTATCCGTCATGCAGTGATAATATAACACATAGAGGTCTTGTGCATTTTTTTTTAAATCTAAAGATGCTTGTGCAGGTACTTAAATATTCAATAAGACAACTTAAGAAGACAGCAGAACAGAGGCAGTACAACTAAAAGTGGATAAAACATTTTGGGTCTTGTGCTTAATTCACTGCTAGAACATATTGTTTCCCATAGAGACAGATGCAAGCAAAGATGTAGGAAAGACAGGCTTCAGTGGAGCAGTGATAGTGTTATTGTCTACAGATCAGAATTAGAAATGGCAGTTTCGTGCCATTGTAGTCAATAACATCAGAATTTGCTTATTGTTGCCTTCAGCACATGTAACTAAATTAATTTGTCACTGACTACATTGTACACACATGTCTACATGTCTTGCATAAGAAAAAAAGTGAAACTTGACAGAGAATTTATTCAAACTATGACACTTAAGCGGCTGTATGAGTAGTGAAAATAACTTTGAAGGGAAAATGTTTAATCCTTGGTGCCAAACATATAGTAAGCAGATGAAAATACTGAGTGTCAGGGGCCAAACAAGTCAGCAAGTTACAGATTTTATTCACCTAAATTTCAATGTCCTTTACAAAAAAATACTTTAACTCAGGTGTGAACAGATTTAACAGGGTAGAATGATAAAGCTCTTCCGTGAAGGTCCAAAATCAGAAACTGCCCCACAAGCATGAGTAACAGACATATTAAAGTGACTCATAAAGATGCAAAAGAGGAACATTTATATCTGCCCTTCTAGAGTCAGGCCAGACAAACAAAGACACACTATACAAATGAAAGGAAATAATATTAACTGTAGGCTAAATAGTTTACAACTTAGCCTGTGCACCTAAGAGACATTTTACTACATGAATCACAAAATTATTGGATATAATTGAACATTATTCAGTTTTAACCAAATTCATAAAAAATAAACATATAAAATATCTCAATATTGCTCTGATATGTGAATTGAAATTTTCTAATGCTAGTCTTCTACTCTCTGCTACACCGGATCCAAATCAAGCTGTCAGTGAGCATGCCAGCGTGTCCAGAGGGTGTCACCGCACATACTGTACTGAGCTATGAACAGAGACCACTACAAGCAGCAGGTTTAAAGTGGCTGCCAAAGGCCAGAGAGGACAAAAGGATGGAGGCTGCATGTAGAGAAAATATGGGACAGAAAGATGCAAAGATAAGGTGAGAAAAGAGAAAAAGGAAAAGTGAAAGTGGGAATGAATGTACAGATGAGAAGGAGTAAGAGTGGATGAGAGAGGAGGTGGAGGATGGCAGGAGGGCAGCATGCAGATTGCCCAGGACCTGACTGGCATATTCTTGGATGGCTAACAGACGGGGAAAGAGAAAAGGGAGGGAGGGGAAAGTTAGGGCCCTCAGGATGTTCTGTCCCAATGCCAGCCCCAGAAGTGCGGCTAGGAGATAGCAGGCCCACGTGCAGTGGTGCACCATACACAAAAATATACACACACATGAACTGACAGTGAAAATGAGGAGATGGAACATGCATGGATCAAGAAATTGTGCTAAAAAGATAGGGAATATACTGTAGGTATAAAAAGAACAACAGATACTGAACAGATACTGGATAGAAAAATGGAAGAGAAAGGGAGACTGAGCAGAAGAAAAATAATGTGCATGTCTCCTGGGAGAGGTTTCAAGGTCTGCTTGGTATCTGGTTGACTTGAAAAAAAAACTGTATAACATTATTCAAGTGAGGTGAACTAGTTCATTTACAGCCATTATTCCAAATATGGTAGACCCAAACTACATATTTTCACAGAGACCCGTATGTAGCTGCATCTTCAGTCAGGTCAGCACTATTTCTCTGCTTTACTTTTTCAATCTGTATGCTCCACTCTCTCATTGGCAATGTAGAGTGGAGAAGCTTGAGGCCCTGTGTGCAGGTTTGGGCCAATTATAGGGATTCTCATCAGTACTGGGCTGCCTTTTTGCTGCAGGCGCAGAGCACACAGACCAGCCGAGGGTCTACGTAGGTCAAACCTGTGCCCCTCACAACTCTACACAATGAGCATACCTGGGAGATGCAGTATGTGCTGCTGGTTTGGCGGATCTGATATATAAAAGACAAAAAATGAAAAAAAATGCACTGGGTTTCAATGTTAAAATATGTAACTACTTTCCAACATTGGACATAATGTTGTATTAAAATTCAACCATGTGACAAAGGCTTTGCAAACACACTGAAACAGATGAAAATTATAGATTTATTGTTCCACCAATCCTTAACCTACAAATTTAAATTTGTTATCAAGGTTACAATAATAAACACACTCTCAAGTTTATGTAAAGGTCACAGTTTGGTTAGATTTATTCACAAACACTACTTGGTTAGATTAAGACAAAGATTGCGGTTTGGGTTAAAATAAGTTTGTCCTTAAGGTTTGAGGACCATTGTCATCATAGTTACAATATATAGCACACATGCAGTTATGGTTAAAAGAAACTAATGACCATTGGTTTGAAATGGGAAATGAACAGCAGTATCCTGTGAGCTCGGGACAACACCATAAATTAACTATGGGCTTGTGTTGCCATTGATATCCAACAAGTCCGTCAACCTAAATGACCATTTAGGTTGTTTGTCCCTGTCCTCGGATATGACCCATAGGAGTGTACCAAAACCAGGTATATTGGACCTTGAACATGCAGTTAAGGTTAAAGGTCTTTCAGGGTTTCATACTTACTGACTGGCAAATTCCCTGTTGTTGATACAAGAATGTGTAAAATGAGGTGTGTTGTTGACACAAGATGGAGAAACCATGTCAACATGAATGGCTTTTGGCTTCTTCTTCAGGTGGCCCTTTGAAAAATACATTGTGATCCAGTCACAAGGAGTACTGTAAAAGTGTATAAATTGCATCAAAGTTAAACTGACAACTGGTCAGTATCTGTGTGACCAAATAATCTTAGAGGGGCACTACTGAGTGCATAACAGACCAGATAAAAACATGTACAGCACTACAACAGAGATTTCTTTTTTTTTGTAAAGGTGAGAAAAAATAAGAAAAGAAAATCTGAATACAGGCCTCTCATCCACATCTATTATGGATGACTTAACTCAGGTTGGTTAGGTTAACTAGAGGAGCACAACACCAGATGCAGGGTCTATAACAACAACAGCAACAGCAACAACAGCAATAGTTGAAGTATACACTTTATTCAGCCATAACTACCAGCTTGGAGGGAAATGCGGCTGAGAAACTGGATTAAGCATGACCAAATCTTCTTAAGTGGTTGGAAAATCAAAGCTCACTGAATGTTTGCCCCATACACATTGGCTTTGGGATGAAAGGCTTGGCCGAGGTTCGTGAACTAGCACTGACACCAGGAAGGGTGTTTTTTTTTTTTTTTTGTCAAATTATCTGCTTTTATACTACTAGAACTTTGAACAGTGCTGGTCCGTGTGTTTGCTGCTGAAAGAGAATCTCAAACATGGCCTGGAACTGTGTGTCTTGGAGAAGGAACCAAACTTGTGGCCTGTTTGGCAGGGTTGCCGCAGCAAAGCCCTGAAAGTGGATTGTGCTGGTGCTGTGGATTAGCAGAAGGCAGCAGCCGGCAGTGCATGTATGCGTGTGTGAAAAAAGTATTTGTGCATGTCTGTGTGTTGGTGCTGGGGGCTAGCGTGTGGTGAAGAGGGAGATTCGCACCTCCATACACTCTGCTGAAAACCTGCTAACCGTTGCATTTACAAGTCTCAGTATGGTGAGGTAAACACATTTTTAGTGAAACATCTCCCCCTCCCCTAGAAGATTTTTAAAGGAAAAGCAGCAAAAACACATCCAAAATAGGAATGCTACTGAAGAGGGATTCTGTTTGCCCCTAAAACTTTTCATTTGCCAAATGATGCTTGTCATCCAAATGCTAACATCCCTGATTCACATGGACTTAAGCCTGCCGAGAAAATGGAAAGCAAATTTTGTGAAGTCACAGTCCCTAAAGAAACTAGCACTGACATAAAAATGTACTTACTGAGATAATGCTAATCCTTTAAACACCAGTTTAAGTGCTCTCGATTTTATTAAAACCATAACATAAATACTCACGAGTATTGAAAAATGCATATCAGACCCAGATTTCTATCCCACAATGCATTTGAAATTGTTATTTGAAGGGAAAGGGACACAGAGAAAGCTTTAAATCTGTATCAAAAAGAAAGACATTAGACCTGTGCAAAATGTTCTTTAGGAAACCTGGTGTGAAGGTAAGTACGTCGGTGGTCCATTAATTACAATAATCACATCGTAGGTGTTAGAATAATTCATTAACTCAGATTTAGTTAAGGCTTCATTTAATAAGTCCTTGTTGGTCAGGAGAATAAGAGACAGGAGAGGGGGAGGTGGGAGGGAGGGAGGGAGACAGAGATAGAAAGCGAGAAAAGGAGGGGAGGCTGAAGAAAGAGATACAGGGTGCCTATTAAACACAAGGCCTGGATTGTCAATTTGTGTTTGAGCGTTCCACTGGGAGAACTGTTCCATTCTTTTTAAGAGATATATCATTTTATAAAAGACCAAAGGGAGGGAAAAGGAGACAAAAACTGGGGGATGGAAGGGTGGTGGTGATACAAGGGAGGGATGGATGGAGGGAGTTATGGAGGAGGGGCCGTTGGTTAGGGAATCAGTTTTGCCTACTATATTTAACTGACCCATAAATCTGTTTTTAAATTCCCCTCCATTTAAAAACGCCCAGGCGAACGGCAGAAGGCAAGAGAAGGGAGGAAGGGAGGGTTTTTCTTTTTCGCGCCAGCTGTTAAGTACCACAATCCATGCCTAGCCGGCGCTACATTTATCCTAACAATGTAATTGGTCCAGCTCCCTTGGCTGGTGGCTCAGTTACTGGCCGTCCCTCAGGCCCCCCAATATGTCTGTGTGTGTATATGTGTGCACAACCGAGGCCCTCCCCTCAGCCCTCAAACAAGGAGAAATCCCTGGCTTCCATTGAGACTCACTGGGGGGCATGGCGGCTAAGCTAACGCGGCTAATGCTAACATAAACTATACACACCTGCCAAGAATCTTACTGCAGGGCTATGAGGTTCTGTGTGTGTGTGTGTGTGTGTGTGTGTGTGTGTGTGTGTGTGCATGTGTGTGTGTGTTTGTCTGTGTGTGTGTGTAGTACTAGGAAGCCAGTTGTGAGTGGGGTTGTCGATTGCACTACAGGCAACAGATGAAAAGCAAAGGAGGCTCACACAAACAGAAGTGCAGGCAAACACACACTCAGACACACACACACACACACACACACACACACACACACACACACATACACAAACAACCCAGTGCACCCCATTCTTTTTTGTTTTTCTGTCTAACACGCATCTACAGTACACACATTGACACACACACACAAACACACACACACACTTTGTCTCTCTCTGTTTCTGCATTGAGCCTCAGTGCAATTATGAGGAAGAGGACAAAAGCTTCACAGACAGAGGCAACATAAGGGTTGGCTCACTGTTTCACCTGGAGCTAAATATCTAAAGCGGAGGGGAGTTAAATAGGAGAGGGAGGTGTGGGAGAGGAGGGAGGAAAGGGGGAGGAGGAAAGAGATGGATAGGGGGAGTAAGGGTAGGGGGACAAGAGGGGAGGAGTAGAGGAGAAGGGTGAAGAGAGGGGAAAGCAGGTGGTTAATCATGAGCATTGTGTGGTTGGATATGGAATACATCAGTTTCGTTGATAATTTTCTCATCATCATTTTTAATCTATTAACTTGTTGAGATTCGGATTTAGGATGAAGAATTTATTAAAGATCATAGACGAGGGTGAAGTGGGGAGGTTATGGGTTGATAAAAGTAAGAATGAAAAAAGGGGTGACAATTAGACATGACGAGGACACCAGGGTTGGGAGGGAGATTAGGTTCAGCAAGGAGGATAAGGATAGATGTTGGGTAGGGGTGAGGAAAAATAGGGAGGTGAGAGCGATGGAGGAGCTGTATAATGAAGCACTGGGCTAAATTGGAGCACTCCAGCTGGTTGAAGCCAGAGGGGCACACACACACACACACACACACACACACACACACACTACAAAAACTGTAAAACATCAAAAATAACGTGAACTTGTAAAGTGATGCTCAAAAATAATTCTAAAGTCATTGTAAATCAACCTCTTTATAAAATAAATCTGCATGAGAAATTCAAGTTTATACATGTGTAGGAAAGAATTTTGACCCTGTTTTACACTAAATCTGATTGGACAATGATAGTCCAATCACAAGGCAGAATCAGAGAATAGGTGGTCCATTACCTTCATACAAGAGCTGCTGTTCCACACTAATGTGATATCACTTCATGCAACCTGTACACCATGCAGATTTAGGAAGTATAGGAGTACAATGCAGTACCATATTTCCCATTCAAAGCACTACGTTTGAATGGCTTGCTGTGTGATAAAATGCACAGGCAAGATAACTTTGAGCGTTGAGAAAATTTCCACAGAAAAACTGAAGGGATAGTCATATGTAATGGAATCTAATAGAACAGATTTGAATGATGCACTATAAAGAACCTTTTGTTTTATTCTGCTTCTACTGTTTGTGTAAAAACACAGTGCTGTACATGTCAAAGTAAAGACCAGCGATGCCTTGTTTTATCTATTACAGTCATATCTAATTAATTATTATTTTTTGTTTACTAACATTGCAACTAACTGTTGAAATTAATACGGACTTTCCTTTTAGAGTAAAGAGCAAAAAATAGCAACAATTTTCACTTGTGACACTGCTGCTATAAATGTAGTCTATCTAACTATACAGCAAGTACTAATACAGCAGCTCCTAGCACTGTTGTCACTACTACTGCTATTAGTACTCCTTTTACTGCTATTACTACTTCACCATCATAAACAATAATACTACTATCACTGTTACTGCTATTATAATATTATGATTATGATCACCAGTAGAACAATTGTAACTGTAACTTAAGGTGAGGTAAATGTTATGATCGAGATTCTAAAATTTCATACTACTGCTCACAAAGTCAAGTTTAAATAAATTCCCTGAGAAGATGAGGATCATTTGGCAAGAGTTTTTTTTTTTACAAATAGTAATCCAGTTCAGAAGTCTGCTTTAGTTTTCCTCTATTTTAGAGCAATTCAAACCTTGATCTTCATCTGTTTGCCTTTTATGCTCTTGTACAATTTAGTTAAGTAGTAAACCAACATATTAGATCTAATAGATTTAAAATGTAAAGGTTAAAATTTTTATAGCATAGAAAATAGATGCCTACTATGTGTTTTACAGAGTCAGTACAGATGCCAATTATATTGGGATGGGAACACCTTACAAAAAGTGTAAGGTCAGACTTGTCACATTCAGTCATCAGTCCGCTGACGAACAGAGTTGCCAACTGCCACTGTTTGCTTTCAGCATATTGGTAACCACATCATGAAGCGCTGAGTGGAGCACGATTGGCTGATATGTTTGAATAAAATTCCTTTTTCTCCTAGGCTACATCACGGTAATAGCTAAAAACACAGTTGGATTCAAGCCTCTATGGTTTACAATCAATAAGGTTTCCCATCTGCAAACAATGCCCAACTATGTTTTGTTGCTCTCCTCCATTTGGTTAACCTCAAACCTTTATGATCACCTAGAGGTGGCTTGGGGTGATGGCATTTAATTGAAGACTAGAGCCAAAATCAAATTCAGACTGATCTGTAACATCTGGCCAATTTTATGACAAGAGTGAGAAAAGAGAGGGAGAAAATGATGCCAGGTTGGCAGGTGAAGGAGTAAGGAACATGACATTTATATAACCACACACACACACACACACACACACACACACACACACACACACACACACACTCACACTCACACACACACAGATGCACACAAGGAATGACAAGACTTTCCTGGGTGTGGTGGCTGCTAAGCAGTCTGTCTTTGCACTTCCATGCTACTTTATGGCCCAGAAAGTGAAACCAGCACACTTTCAAGCTCTTGTCTCCATTATCACATGTAAATACTTCTACAAACACACTGTTCCTAGGGTACAGTCTCTTTTATATCACATACACACACAAACACAAACAAATAGGCTACACAAAGTTTGTGATGTGTCATATAGTGACAGCATGGCCCAAGCCATTTTTCAGTCATCACCCAGACCTTAACTCCCAAGGTGCCATGAGCCCCAGACCTGGGAGCTGTCAGCAACTCAAATACTCTAATAAATAAGGTAGACGGCTTAGGTGAGTGTGTGTGTGTGTGTGTGTGTGTGTGTGTGTGTGTGTGTGTGTGTGTGTGTGTGTGTGTGTGTGTGTGGGTGTGTGGGTGTGTGTGTGGGTGTGTGGGTGTGTGTGTTTGTGTGTGTGTGTTAATGACAGTAACCCAACTGAAATTCAGAGGCCATTCAATAAGGTACAAAGCAACAGTCCCACAGATGAATGCACAGCAGTAATTACTACCAAAAACAAACACACAATAAATAATTAAGATTAGGACACCCTCTTCTGCACAGGATACTGCTTCAAAGGCTGGGGAAGACTAGAACACTATTACACAAAACTGTTCAGCAGTGTTAAAGCTGCACCTGAGCCAACATGCACAGAGGGTCATTTGAACATGTTTGTTTTTCTTTAATACTTTATAATATGAAAATGTTTTCATTTCCAAACTCCACTCCTGACTGGTTTCGCATCAGCCAATCAGCTTGCTCTGGCTTTGTGCTAATTCTCAGCTTTACACATTGAAATGTTAAGAATTGGGAACTGTGAACCATATTTCATTCATTCATTCAGTATGGTCATTCAGTGTAAGAATTTTAGTGGCAGTGTAGATTTGTATGTCTTAAATTCCATTATTCCTTGCTCATATCTCTGTCCATCTACTGTTTATGTAATGTAAAAATGAAAAACATCTGTTTCTCTCCTTTGCATTTATTCAATATTATATATGTCAGTTTGTGTCAAAAACCACTTCTTCCTGTGTTGTGCAGTAAAGCAACCTTCTGTTGTGTTGTAAAGCGAAATCTGATAAAGGGTACCATACAATGAAAACTATGTTCTATGATGAATAAGTCTGAATGTACGAGAGGATTTCAGCCTCTGAATTTGTGAATTTGTCCTGTTATTTTGGGTTTCATTGAGCTTAGAAGCACATATTCGTATTTCCAGACACACATACAACCATGCACATACACTTCTTAACCTTACTTCTTCACCTCCTATCTACCCAACACATTTATGATCACCAGAAAATTAAATTGCTTTGACACACAATACAACACAACAAAAAAGTGAGAAAAACATATGCAACACATATTAACACAGAGTTAACTCCATGTTTTCAGCTGCACCATTTAGCAATCACACATGGTGTGCACCAGGGTGAGGAACACCAAAAAATTGGATTTCCCAACGATGATGGTGTGATGAAAGATTGTGTGTTTTTCTCATCTACCACCAGTGCTTTTAGAGCACGACATGATTAAATAAAACCTTGCCCAAGTTTCAATAAACACATTATAACAATTGCATTTCCTTGACAAAGATTTAGGGACTGGTGTGATGCGATTGGATTACTGGGGAACATTGAGCTTTTTTAATGCTATTTTCGCCTTGCCTTAAGTTGAACATACACCTCCACTTGAGCAAGTTCAAAGGATTTCTTTCCTCTCAACACGTGGTTAAGGACACTCTGATGAAGATGATGGAGGTGGGGTTGCTCAGCTCTCTCTCTCTTTCCAGTCTTTATGCAATGGAGAAAACAGATCGCCAGGCTTCCTCCTATCACAGTCCTGAGAGATGTTGAAGCATCTTCATCCACTATGAGTGATCAGTACTGCATGATAATTAGTAGCGTACATAGCAGCAGTAAATGTAGCCTATTTAAAGAGAAAAATCAGTTATTGCAACAACTTTTATTTATTTGCCTCTAATTTATAATGGCTTCATGTATCTGCACTGTTTTCAGCACAGTGAACAGTCTTGACTACACATCAATTATTTTTGTAGTGTTTTAATAATATACCATATACATTACAGATTAGCACTGCTGTTCGTAATGGGTCATATTTGTACATGTACTATAGCCATAGAAGTAACACAATGACACAATGATCTGGACTTCTTCTGTGGTACTGGAGAACTACAATGCAACTGGTTACAAGGCTATTCTTATGTAAACTATACTACCAAACATGAATTATTCATCTGAGTAATACAGACAAATACGAATCATACCAGACCCAATGCCAAGGAAACGATGGAGTTATGGTGCACTCATGACTGTGACACAGATGAAAGTGACACATACCAACTGTGGAAATAGTAGTTAAATAGAAGTAAAATCAGAGGTTGAGACAAGTAATGTGTTAGTGTGGGCCCCAGCTATTATATTAAAATAAGTGTGTGTGTGTGTGTGTGTGTGTGTGTGTGTGTGTGTGTGTGTGTGTGTGTGTGTGTGTGTGCATCCACTACCATGGGAAGACTGCATGCTCACGTTGATTCAAGATCATTTTTCAGAATGTTCATTGATTTAGCCCCATGTGTCAGCAGACACACATAAACATACTAAGGTATGGCCCAACGCTATCCCCATCTGTGATTCTGGCAGGTGGAGACAAGCCGCTTACACCACACCTTTTTTTTCCTTTACCTTGCACCCCTCACATCCTCCACACCACACCCATCCACCCACCCACGCACGCACACACACACACACACACACACACACACACACACATCCTTATTTTGATATATTAGCTGGGGTCCGCCATTGACATAATGCAACCCCTAGCCCCTTACACTAACCTTAACCATCAAAACCTCCCTGAAATCTAATCTAAAATTGAAAAGACATACTGAGCAGAACTAACCCTAATCTGAACATATTCAAGGAGGGACTGAACTGAAAGCATTAAAAAATGTTTACTGAGAAGTCAGACCAATTGGAAATATTTCGTAAGGTTTATACAGAATGTTCTGAATACTGAAATATGGTGTGATAATATTATATGTACTTTTGGTTATTGAGAGTAGTAATGTCGACTTAGGTTGTAATATTTTACTTATTTATTTTTTAGTTTCATAATAAGGGGTGTCAATGCACTTTTACAATATTGAACCTACCCTCTGGCTCCAGCTCTTGATTTTGTCCTTTGTGTGTATGGAAGAACTGTAGTATTTTTATGAATATTGCATGTTTTAAGTTTTCATTTTTTTACTTAAATTGGAGTTGTATATGAGATTATTTTTCACCATCAAAACTGTTAACAATAAATTCATTAGTTTATATCTCAGTAGTCTGCCAGACCCCCTGGCCAGCAGTTGGAAACTGGTTGTAAGTGACTGATCCTAAGCTCTACTTCTTGGTACGTCTGAACATTTACTGACACTGTGTGCCTATTTTATTTAGCCACCATACACCAAAAGCTTAGTATGTCACTGCAAAACTAAGGGAAAAGGTTGCTTGAGCACTTCTAGGTAAGATTTGTTGCTAATCTGGCTACCATGTTTTGCCAAATCAGTAATTCCCCTGTGTGTCTAAGACAGTGTAAACAAAGTAAATAGGCAAGCATTTTATGTTAATCAGTCAATCAAGTTTTTTTTATTTGCATCTTGCTGTTGTAAAGTTTTTGATGGGATCACTCTGTGTTTGTCTAGCTTGTTGATGTTAACCAGGCGATTACAGAAACCTTACTTTAACATAAAATGATGTAACAAAAAAGTAGACAAAGTTTAAATGACAGTGTTTCCTAACAAGTGACACACTGAGTTTCTGTCATCTAAAATACCTAGCATAACATTAACACTCTTGATTTCATGAGACAATGGTCAGTAAAATGTCCATATTGCTGCTATGCTGCCAACTAATATTTGCTACTGTGCAGTTACCAGCTAAATCCTAAAATGCCTTTGCAATTAGAATTATTATTCAAATGCAAATAGTCAGGTATAGTTACATAACTATCTTCCATAAAAAATTAATAAAAAGTGCAATCATCTTGCCCCTTGCCTGGCCTTATTATGATGACTGTATCTGTAAAGCAGACTTGAGTTTCATGGTAATCCTGAGGTACCTTATTGTCATCCATCAATTGCTTGGTGCAAGCTGGCAACTCTCCTTCATCACCAAAGTCTTGTCAGCACACTCAAACCTCACTTATAACTTCACTCACTCAATCAAAGGGGACTGTTAGAAGCCGACTGATGGAGTGATGTGGCACGGACAGTCAGGCAGACAGAAAAGTAGAGAGATGACTACAAGAGTGATGGACAATTTGAAGTACAAGTAGATAGATGGTAAGTAGAAGTTTCTTTGCCAAAAATACAGTCAGTCAGTGGTGCAACATGTAGATTAATGGAGAGTTGGCAGTAAATAAGATGATGAGCAAGTTAAACAAAAAAACAAGATGACAAAGATAAAAGAAGCTTTTCACTGTTACACATCCCTAAGGAATTGTTTGTGTGAATTTAGTGTTAATGCAGGAAATGTACCTGGTAAACTGACAGGAGCACAGTTAATAATGTGAATAGAAACTGTGCACTTTTAAGTCTGAAACTGACTTGATATAGAAAAAAAGAAAGAAAAAAAAAACGCTGGAATGACACAAAAAAGTGACATTGAGTAATGACAAAAACATGCAACAATATGCCACTGTGGAAACGGCTGCTGTGTCAAATCATTCCCAGCTAAAGTGACATGCAGGTTCCTCATCGCAAAATAAAAATAGAAAGCTGAACAGTATAATGAGAAGAAATGGTTTTATTTATGTTTTCCCCTATTCGCTCTTGCTCTCTCCATTGGAGGCTTCCTGCATGCTCCTAAGCATAGCTCACAGTTCCTCCCTGCTTGCACTCTCTCCTTGGAGGGAAAGTCAAAAGGTTTTTCATTTATCTCAGACCGAAGACGAAGCACAAAACAGGACTCCCCTGAGAGACCCAGGAGGAAACTGCAAACACCTTGCCCCAAATATCTGATCTTGGAGCAGTAGAAAATAGCATGCGCATATTTGTTTGCTGGGACAAAGACTTCACTCATTCCCCAGATGCTGTGTTGTCATTGAACATTTTGCAGCTGCGTCTTAGGAATATAAAAATACATTTTGATTTTTATTGGGGAAAGAAAACACATCCCAAGAACAAAAGATAATTGTATTGATTTGTTAAGCATGTGAAGTTGTTGGTAATGTTTTGAGTTCTGAGATTGAGAATGTTTTTTTTATGCATGCATGTGTGTGTGCTTTTGCTTGCTTGTGTCTCTGGTTTGCATCAGTTGCAAAATTGATCTTTGCATTTTTTAAGCTTGAGTGTGTCTGTGCTGCACCTGTACAGTGTAACTGCACAATAGTATACATTTTGATTGGCGTTCATGTGCATGTCCATTGTGTGTCAGTCTCATTCTCTCTCTGTCTCACATATGTGAACACATGTACTGTAGATATATTTTGGTATGTGAACCTGACTGTTTCACATTTTCTTGTGTTTTTGCGAGAGACATAACAAGTAGAAATGAACAAGAAAAAGAGAAACTCTCTGCCCTCACAGTCTTTAACTTTTACCTGGGAGGTAGTGTTTGCTCTAGAAAGGAATGGCAGAATTGTGTGTGTGTTTGTGTGTGTCTGTGTGTGTGTGTGTGTCTGTGTGTGTGTGTGTGTGTGTGTGTGTGTGTGTTGATATTGAATTGTGTAGTGGTAGTGTGTGGTGTGGTGTTTGTTAGTGTGATGTGTAATTGTCAAATGTACGTGTGTGTTGTGTGTATAGTGTGGTTGTTTGTGTGTGTGTGTTGTGTTTCTTCTGAGATGTGGTAGTGATGTTGTCTCAGTCTAATCATCTGATACTTAAAACATCATGAAAGCATTTCTAATTTCTGATTCATTGCAAAGATCACCATCTGTAATAAATTCTGACCTTTTTCTATATTTTGTTTAAGCAGTCAATGCTTTTTCCAGCTATTATTTAAATTGACTTTATTCAATTTATCTGTGTTTTGAGAATTAAATCATAGAACAAGGAATCTTTCAGTTGAAAGAAATTTAATTTAATAAGTTTTTGACTTATTCAGCAATGAACACACTTGTGGTGTGCTTTCTACAATGGGAATCAAATATTGTTCAGAAAGTTTGTCCCAACACTGCTGCAAAAGTTCCCACAGATGTGTTGCACTTGCAGGTTGCTTTGCTTTCGCCTTCTGTCCATTTCATTCCAAAGCAGCCCCATGTGGTTTAAGTCTGGACAATGTGCTGCTCTTCCATCACATGAAGCCAGTGCCTGGTTCTGTTCTTCAAAAGTTTTCTACCTGAATCAGGCCTGCTTTTTATATAATTTTAATAATTTTCTAGTGACCTAGACTTTTTTTTGTTTTTTTTTACTTCGGGCTGTTTCCCACTTACCTTTGTATGACTTAAGGTCATTCACTGGACTTTAGCTGCTAAGATTTCAATAAAAACTGTAAAAAAAAAAAAAAAGGGATGTTCTAAAACAGTTGACTGGTAGTGTTTATGCAAGAACTGTTTCAATTTGCAACGGCAAAAATATTCAGATACATATAGTAATAGAATAATTGTTACAAAGCAGAGATCCAAGTTTTTCTACAGGTGAATTCTTGATCCCTGGGATGCCAGCTTCAAGGGGCTGCCTGCCAACCTCTTCCCAGGGAGGGTGACCTGGAGAGGGAAAGGGGAGCAGGCCTTCAAAGGCAGGTTAATGGGAGGGATTCAGGGAGGAGAGACAACCCACGCCTACAGTATGTTAATGCCAAACCCAAATGCATATGAAAACAAGCAGAATACTTGCAGCTTTCAAAACAAATACATACATTTAGTGCACAACCACAAGTGGGAAATACACAAGTTTAGAAGTATCAAGAAGAATATATTAAGCAGGGCATACCTATACACACACACACACACACACACACACACACACGCACACACACACACACACACACTCACACACACACACACACACGCACACACACACACACACACACTCACACACACACACACACACGCACACACACACACACACACACTCACACACACACACACACACGCACACACACACACACACACACTCACACACACACACACACACGCACACACACACACACACACACTCACACACACACACACACACGCACACACACACACACACACACACACACACACATACACACACACACAAACCAACACTCACACATAGAAAGTTTCAATCTGGTTATCAGCCTTGGTCTCTTGGCTACAGGGCTTGTGGGATACCCCTGCTTCTTGGCAGTCATTTCTAACACAAGCTGGAAAAACAAGCTTGGGGTTTGTGTGTGGGTGCGCGTGTCTTCGCTTCTGACTCCCACTGCATGTGAGCGTGTTTTCTGGTATTTCTATGAGTTTGAGTGTATTTCTGAGTGTGCCTGCATCTCAGCCATGTGCATTTGATACAGGATTTTGTTTCTGTGATAACTTATGTGTGCATGTCTGCATGTGAGTGGATTACAGGAGGCAAAAATAAAGCTCTGAATAGATAGCAATAGAAACACTGAAAAATATTAAACCATTGGTAACAAATATGTGAGGAAAAGGAGAACAAGATAAGAAAGATCCAAAAAGAACTTGATATGCATGGTTTCTAAAAAATTTATCAGCCCTCCCTTGACTTTTTGTACATGCAACAAAAGGATTTCAAAATGTTTTAATGCAGAACTTTTTTGTTACTAGTTAATTTTTAATCAAAGTGAAACTGAAATTTTAGATTTATATGTAAATTTATAAATGACAGAATTGAAATTTGAAGAGTGTTCATTCCTTTGATTTTATTTGGGCTAAATTGCCTTAGGGTCAAGAAAAAAAAAATCTTTAACAGTTAATTTCATGTTACTCAGACACTGTCTTAAAATAATACAATATCTGAGTTATTCTAATTCTCTCTTTCAATATTAGCTGCTATATTCAATAGTCATCACTATACTTGAGAGGGCAATTGTATATGAGAATATAGAAATGCATAAGTCAGTTTGTGTCCTTGGTAACACATTTTAAATTATCAGGGTCATGATTAGTTTCTAAGGCAAAGTTTACAAGATGCTCTAAAGAAAGATATCCGTTTACATCTCACTTACAAGTTGCCCTAAGAACTCCCACATACAGCCCTAACTACAGCTTTTACAGCCTCCTGTCTGGGCTCTCAGGTCACCTCTTACTTTAATTACCTCAGTCCATCTGACCCTGCCTCCCTCCATCCATTTTTTCCTTCTTCTTTACTTCTTCTTCAACCAAAGCAAGAAAGACCAGGTTTTTACAAGAGACAAACTTTTGTTGTCTTTTTTTTCTGTGGTTGACTGATGAAATTATGAATGACCTCCTAAGTATGTTTTATGTAAGCCTTTTTGAATCAGAGAGGACCTGTTTCAGGTATTACTACTTTTAGTAGTGAAAGTAGGTTAGGTTTTATCTCATCACAGTTAAAATAGTGCCAGGTAGGATGTTGATCACATAGGGTAATGGTTACACTTTACTTGGATAGTCTGCCTATGAGAGTTTAAATTTGTACATTTCACTAATCTTTGTTCAACTAATTTTCAACAATCTATGTACAAATATTCAATAAACAATTGATAAACCATTTAATTGTTAGTTTTAGAGTTAGGGAAACAGTTGTATTGTTGAATCTCGGTTGCATCTGTGGGTGGACTGTCCAAATAAAGTGTTACCAAGATAAGTATTGGCATTTCTTGAACCTTACCACCCAGGAATTCTAATCAGGACTATATTCTCAAGTTCATATAGTAGAAGCCTGACCTACATTCAAAGTTGTGTACAGTTTTGTATTCATACTTCATACTACCAGCATTGTCATAAATAATATGGTTAAAGTAAAGAAAGCTATGAACTGTGGGACTTGAAGGCTGGAGTCATCATCATGGGCCAAGGCAGTTTAATGATTTGAGGATCCTGATTCAGATTCATGGTAGACAGTGAGTTTGTCACTTCAGAATCATTTACAGTTTCTCTATCTGTTATTTAAACATTATTTATTGCTACCCCCATCACTGGTGTTTACTCACTCTTTCCCTGTCTCTCTCTTTTCTAGGTCATGTCTCGTCTGGCTCTCATTATCCATGCTGTCATCACCATATTCAGATTTAGGCTTCCATTTCATTCTAGAGACCTCTAAATATTAAACGTAGCTGCTAGTTTTGCTCATAAATGTCTCAGTAAATGCTGATGTGCCAGGAGTCCTATTTAACTGGTTGACTGCTGCCTTCTTTGCAATACCAACACACACACACACACACACACACACACACACACACCCATTCTTACTCACATTTGCACACATAACTTATACCTCCTTAAGCCTAAAAAAAGCAGATGGGTTGCTTTCAGATTTGATATAGCTAGAGATAATATCATTAGTATGCATGATGTTAAAGAGAAGGGGGGATTAGAAAAGGCGGAGATGGTGATGTAACCTTCCTGCCAGCCAGTCAGCCAGTGAAGCAGCCAGCCAGAGAGCTAACATTGCTGAAAATCAAAGAGTCAATTTACTAATCCCCCCTGCCTGTCAGGAGATCTACAGGTACCTGCTAAGGCAGCTAGCCACTGGAAGAAATCTTGGAACTGAGTCAATGTGTTTTCATGTGTGTGTGTGTTTGGGTATGTTTGTATCTGCTATGTTTGTAAGCTTGTGAGTAAAAAGACAAACAATGAGTATTTGTGTTTACCTATGGTTTTACCTTTGTGACAAACTGTTCAATACAACCACAACACAGACATGTTACCTGAGTGTCAGTCACCAATGATAATTATGTCAGGATAAAAAAGGGCAGATCAAGAGATAGGGAGTGAAATTAGACGGAAACACCCACACACATACTCAGCTGTGCATCTGAATCAAACTCATGCTGACTCACCTGTGCTGCAGTATCATAAAAGGACATCACCTTGCTTTCCTGTAACAAAAAACATTGAACACAGAACTGAACCAATTCCATGGCAACTGAGCAAGCTCCACTGACTGTGAGATCCAGTTAAAAGCACTGAAAAGGGCAAGTAAGTGGACCTTGAATTAATATTAATGTGTGAAAAACAACAACAACAAAAGCAAGACAAGATTACACCATAAATGAACCATAGGAAGCTGGAGTAAAAACATCTTGTCTTCTTAGACATCCTGTGTCCTCACTGCTGTTATAGAATAATGTTTTCTGGGAAAAGGGTAGAGTGAACTGATACCATGATGAATAAGAAATACAATTGAATGTAGACAGATACGGATGAAGAAGTAATATAATAAGTAGCCTGTTATCTATTTAAAAATAATTTTTTCACAATGTTTATGTTCTGTGAAGGCTTCCCACACTGGACGGTGCAAAAGCTGTTGCCTATATTGCTAAATATAAGCATCTTTACATGAATATATGCCTACATCTACTTTGTTCACAGACTAGGAGCCTGTGACCTTAGTCATCACCACTGTCCAAACTTGAAAGTGTGAAATTGACATTTTGATGTAAATGTGGTTGCAGAATTATTGCTAACAGCTTTCTGCAGCTGCCCTCCTCCCCTTTAATAAACCAGGTTAGTCTGAAAATCTCCTTGACTCAAGTTGTTTAATGACCATAGCTAATGCCGCTGTGCTCTTTCCTCTCTTTGTCTTGTCTGTGTAGCCAGCCTAATCATTGCTGACAGTCAGCTTTGCTCTTTTATTAGCTCTGCGTCGCTTGCGATCAGTGACAATGAAGTCAGGCAGCAGGAAGGGCTTGTGTGAACTCAACACCCACTCAGGCCCAGCATTCAGACTTGCGCACACACACACACACACACGCACATATAGATGGGTGTATGTACATGTTCACATAGAAATTAGCTTTCTTCCTAAGCTGAGTCAACAAAAACATCTGACATGTACATATGCACCTGAATGTATACACACATGCTCATGTATGCCCATAAATTCAAAAATGCACATACTGGCATTCATGTAGTGCACACATTTCTCCATACACACGTTGCTTTCAAAATAATGAAACAGCCTCAACCGGGCAGTTACTGGCCTCCCCCATATTTGGGTCAGGCACAGGCAAAGCTGTATTGATTTTTTGGCTGTGTGTCTGATCGTGTGCCCCCATTTTAACAAAGCTGACTGCTAATACGACAGCCAGCAAGCATATCTAAACACACACACATACACTAATTCACAGTTGAGAGGCTCCAAAGTTTTCTATGCTTTTCTTGTCAGTGCCCACGAATTGGCAGACAATGGACTTGTTTGATAAAGAGAAGGGCTGACATTCGAATGGGTAATTTGTGAGTGACGGGGCAGGGGAGAGGGATGGGGGAAGGAAGGGTGGGTCAGGAATATGCTTCACTCTTTTTAAAGAATGTAGTGTCACCCATATGTGCGTCTGCCCTGGTGCATACTTGATGGAGTGGAAGGGCAGGGATGTGAGAGTGCTCTCTCTTTCTTTCTCTCTATTTCCAGTCTATTTTGCTGACAAGCCTTTCTTCCAACTCTGGTGCAGAGCAAAAGCTTAATGCTATTTTGTCTATTGCATTAAACCATGCCGTGGCCATTTAGGACACTATGTCGGACACAGCAGAGAGAAAGAGAGAGAGAGAGAGAGAGAGAGAGAGATAGAGAGAGAGAGAGAGAGAGAGATGGCTTTAAAACCTGTTCTCCATAGCTCTGAGGTCAGAGCAGTGCATAGCTCAGTTAAAATGAAACATTCCAAACATTTTAAAAGCTGATCCTGAATAGCCTGCACCCAACCTTTATTCTAGTAAACGTGCTGTATGTTCCACTTAAGAGCTTTTGAAGAAGCCCTTATTATTCCCCTTAACTGCAGGTTTGCACCTCTTATTTACCACAGCTGACCTTTTGACCCTAGCCACTGGCAAATGTCTACTGTTGAAAATTGACTAATTTGTGAAATGGCAGAATTTGGGGGTAAAGACCACTTAGAGCTAATGGGTAGCTCATCTGACTATAAGCTGCATACTGAAGGGAGGGCAAAAGCAGGGAAGCAGTGCTACCCGCGTTGGTGAGGTGTATTTGCAAGAATTACCCATCTCAAAGAAGCCAGATATTTCTCCCTCTCACATCAATCTGAAAAGCTAAGACTTTCACTGCTTCCATTATCTTGCCATTTGTTATCCTTGTATGCTGTAGGCTTTTTCTCAATTACAGCCATTTATGGTTTCTGGAGTAATTACATCAAACTTGAGTCAGTTACCTGTAAGGTGTGTTCTACTGTAAATTAATTTGGAAGTTTTTGCCTTACTTCCTTTTCATTTGGTAGTAATGGGCTGTGCTTGTTCTTATGCAAGACAACCAGAGGGCTGAATGAATTCTGAAGCAGGAAACTGACCTCATGAGGGAGGAAGGCAGAATTTCAAGAGTTCAGAGCAATTCCATTAAAGCTGGGAGACAGAACATGATATGTGACAAACGATGTCGGGCAAATTTATTGTGTCAAGCTGGTACATGTAGAAAAATGTACAAAATAAATGCACAAGTGCATTTTCTCTCCATTATGTACAAAATTCATTCAGCACATCATTTACATAATATGTTGTATATTATTGGATATTTTATTTCATAGGTTGTATTTTTGATTTCTGGGTCAATAAATTCCATACAATTAATTTGTATAATGAAATAATTGGGTGGGAGTAGGTTGAACTTGTAAAAATAGTCAGGAACCAGTTTTTCTCTTTCTCAAAATGTTTTCTCATTAATGTCCCTTAATGTTTTTGACTTGACTTAACTTTTTAAGTTGTTCATACAATGATACTTTTTTATTTGCAAGATTCAAATAGTTATGAGCAAAAAGCAACCAGTTATTTTTTTTAAATTGATACTGAACATTTTTTTTTATAGAATTAAACATAAAACATGCATGGTACCAGCAATACCTGTAAAAACTGATTTGTTTTGAGCTTTCACCCTCTCGACTTCCTGTAATTTGAGTACTGTATGTTTCGTTATCTCTGCTACCTTCAGCATATTTAGCCAGCCCTTCATTTGTACTCGTTGTTCAGAGTAACAGCTTATTTAGCCTGTTTATAGATGGCCCCTCAGAGCTAAATTAATAGAAGAGGCTTTGGGGACCATAGAGGAAAGTCATAAGCAAGACTGTAATGTTCATTTGCAACGTAGGGGCTAATTACCAATTTGCCACTCTCCAGTCTTGTTTGATAATACATTCACGACTCAACTTCTTTTGTGTTGTGGTGCCTGCAAGCGATGTATGACTTTTATACAACAGAGGATGCTTTGCTTCTGTCTTCTTTATAACTTCATGCACTGGAGATATTGAGCTCTTAGACTTGCCCCACACAGGCCCACATCGACCACTCGTTCATGTGAGGATGTGTGCTGTGATTGCCTTCAGCTTTGACAACATTCTCTTTGGCTTAAAATTTTGTCTTGCAAAGAAAAAGTGAGGTAGACATGACAAAAAACAGAAGGGAAAGTGCTAAACTGAACATCAGTCATCACTCTTGTCATTTTACAATGATAATGCTGCAAAAGAAACACCATACTTTCCATCGTAAGTGAGTTTGATTGAGATTCAGAAAGTACAGAAGAATTTAAACTTATTTTTGATAATGTGATAATTTTTCAGTAAACATCAGAAAAATGTGCAAAAATGGCTGATCAGGAGTCCTTAATTACCACAACTAATTCTTGTCTATGTGTTGATAGACTGAAGATACTAAAAAGTTTAAATGACAAGGCAGTACTCTGAGATACTTATATAACCTGCTTTTAAAATGCTCTTCTGTTGTTGCAGTTTTTCCTCATCTGTCAAAATTTGAAAATGACAGACAGGACCAGATTCTGATACAATATGTAGGATTTACACTATATCAAGTCCTCTGTTTAAAAGGCAATTTACTATACAATACAACCAAATAATACTGTGTCAGTTCTTGACACAAAAGGGGAGTCTGATCTTAGATGGATGATGTTTGAAATGTGGACTAAGACACAAGCATTTAAAGAATTAGCAAGCTTGGGCTACACTGACAACAGGCATCAACTGCATCAACATTGACTCCTGCCTTTTGTGTACTTTTCATCTCTGGTTAAACAACTTCCAGTAACTGTTAATGCTTTTCATCTCACAGCAAACAAACAAAGTCTGTGGATTATCAGGCTTTAAGATCTTAAAAATTAAAGTCAGTCCAAGTATGAATTTTGGGTGTGAGCACTCAAAACTGGCACTTGTTTAGTATATCAATACTAAATCAAATTATGTCTTTGATTTTTGTCAAGGCAGATTACAAAACATATTCTACATGCCAGCAGGATTTAGTGAAAATTGCCTGTGTTCTCCAGTTGCTTTCAGAACCTCTTTTTTTCTGATGTGGAAGAGCTGCTTAGCTAGCAAAGAAAAGGATAACATGAATAATAACAATAACATGAATGACGTTCCCAATCTGAAACACAGATTAATGAGCTCACTTTTAACATTCCTTTGAGGGTGTAGGATGTTCTTGGTACAAACAACAACCAAATTACAAAACAGCAGAAGTTAGCAGTGAGCCTTGTTTTTGTCTTAAAACATCAGGAGTAACCTTGTGATTGAACCCCTTGCCATTTCGTTAATATCAGAGGTTGGGATCAAAGGAATTTGCAGGGACAACGTCACTCACAAATTATTGCTATATGTGTGTCGATCTCCTTTTATATATCACGGACCTGGACGAGTTCATTCCTAAAGTTTTGGAGCTGCTTCAGACATTTGGCCATTTTTCCGGATATAAACTAAATATTACAAAAAGCATACTTTACCCTGTCAATCAGCTGTCCATGGATATCAACTATTTACATTTCCCAACAAGTGTAGAGTTAAAATCTTTCATGTATCTTAGCGTGCAAATTAAACACACTTTTAAAGCACTACTGAGACACAATTTCACTCCCTTAATTGACAGGACTAAATCAGATTTGACACGCTGGTCTACTTTACCGATTTCCCTCACAGGCCGCATAAACACAATTAAAATGAGAGTTTTGCCCAGATTCCTGTACCTTTTCCCAATGATCCCTATTTTTCTATCCAAATCATTTTTTTAAAAAGCTGGATAAAATAATATCCACATTTATCTGGAACAGAAAAACCAGAGGGATTTGTAAGACATATCTTCAAAGTTCTAAATTTGATGGGGGCTTAGCCTTACCATACTTTTTATGTTATTGGTCAGCGAACATTACTAAACTGCATATCTGGTTTTTCACATTTATAGATGGTACAGGCCCTGTCTGGTCCATCATGGAACTAAATTCAAGTTTGTTTGTCTCACCAATGTCCTCTTACCTGTGAAATGAAATAGCTATCTCAAAAATCCTGTGGTTAAGAACCTCCTCAGCATCTGGTTCCAATGTCAGCACCATGTCGCCTTTAAACAGTCTTGCTCACATCAAGTCAAGCCCTTTTTTCACTCCGGCCCAATAGACCCAGCATTCAAATTTTGCCATAGAAAGGGCATAGTCTGTTTTAAGGACCATTTTGTAAATAATTCATTCATCTCTTTTGATGCCTTAACTAAGAACTTTGACATTCCAAGATCCCATTTTTTCAGATGTTTACAGACTCAAAGCTTTACTATGAAACACTAAACAACATTTCCCCTTCTTCCACCTAGATTCCCTCTTGAAGACTGTTTACAGTCTGTATCAAACATTAAAGGACAAATCTTGAGAATATATGATCTCATTCAGCACATAAATCCTCTGTCACTGTCCAGGACAAAACATGCTTGGGAACAAAACCTTATAATGACTATCCCTGACAACATCTAGGATCTCAGCATCAGTCGTATTTATTCCTCGTCCATCTGTATACATCACTTCCTACTGCAGTTTAAGGTCACCCACCGTCTCTATTTCACAAAAGCTAAATTATCAAAAATGTTCTCCATCCCTAATGACAGTTTTCCTAGATGTAAACCATATCCAGAAACTGGTCATGTAATTCATAACATAGCCTTTGGATCTCAATTTTTGAGGTACATTCATGTATTTGCAAGAAAACAGTAGATCCTTAACAATTTATAGCATTGTTTGGTGTGCCCTCAAACAGGCAGGGTATCACCTCATACCAGTCAAAGGCAATCGCATTTATGCCACTGCTAGCGTGAAGATTAATTCTTATTAGTTGGAAGGATCAAAGAAGTCATGATGTGTCTTCAAATGGAGAAGTTGAGGGGTTCACTTGGGAGTTATAATCTAATTTGGAGACCCTTTATTGAATATGTGGAGAAATGGTCTTTCTCAGAAGCTTGAGACCACAAATGTTTATATGAGCTGGTAATTAGACTGGTTTTTAATTTGTCAATGCCTCTTTTTCCTTTCCTTTTTTCTTTGAGTGAAAGAATTTCTATACATTGTATGTACCCTATAGCTGACCTTTTTTTCCTTCTTTTTCTTTTCTATTGGGGAGGTGGCATTTGGTCTTTTTGATGTGACCACCTGTTAGTTGCCATTTATCTGCAAGATTGGTGTATTGTTATTAAAGAGAATGTATAAGTAAAGTGTTCAAAAAAGACAGAAAACATCAGGAATTAGCAGATGACATTTGTTCTTGCCTTATCTTACAAAATAAACAAATAAATAAAAGTAAAAATTATTAACAAATAAATTATTAAATTATTTCCCTTTTTCACTAGAATAGCCAACTATTTTGTTAACCAGTGTACTGCAGCAGGTTACACATGGCAAAGACAGCGTAGCACTCGCAGCTACCTTACAATGTTGCACTCCTTCATTTGCAGAAAGCTAGCAACCAAGCTGCTTATAATGTGTAAAGAAATATTTTAACTGTCTTCTGTAGTATCTTCAATTCTACAACAGCTACTCAAAGCCAGAACCTCTTCAATCACAACAGTATTTTAGTGATTTCAGGAAGATATTTAGCCGGCATTACCGTAGCTAGGTTGATCTCATGGCATCGTTGAGCAAAGACTTTAGTTTCTTCAGTAAATTTTCTCCTAAAGGCAATTATTTTTATTTTTTATCTATTTTTTTTTTACTTTTTTGCCTAAAGCTTGTTTTTCATGTTGTTAAGACTGTTACAATGACGCAAACAGTTGTGAGTGTAAGTCTTCTGCTGACATAAATGTTACTTGAAAAGGAAATGTAAATGTACAACATGCAGTGGGTTCAAGGCAAACATAGAAACTTCTGCATCTAAATGTGTCCTGGCTTTGCCTGTGCATTAATATGTCTGTGCACACTCACAGTAGTAAACTTAGTGTTGAATCATTAACTGTAGGAAATAGATCATTAAAAGTTAAAAAAGAGATCTAGGTTAAACTCACAGAGTGAACATTATACCCTTTAAAAACTTAAAAGGCAAGACGCAGAGGACACACAGTCTATGAATAGTCCAATGAGCTTGCTTGTGCCCTGAAGGTCAGTGATGCATGTCCATTGAAGACAAGCTTAGTGGAGTTGGTCATTGACAAGACATTTACATTTCAAACATTCTCACAGATATTTAGGCAGATGTGTTGGTTAGCAAGTGACATGGGAGATCAGGGTTGACTCACTTCAGGTGAGCAGCTACTGTTACAACAGGAGTTTTATGTGGACAAACTACTTTCCTGGTATGTTAATTTCAGCCATTATGAATTATGGACAGGGGGAAAACATTTTCCAAATAGGGCCCCCTCATCCACACCCACTCCTCTCCCATATTTCTCTCCCCATTAGCTACATCTATCCCTTCCTGACCCTCTCTTGCTACTTCAGCTGCCACAGGAGCACTGGTTGTAGCCTGCAAATAAAAAAACAAACTAATTGGATAGCTAATCACACTGGTCGGACTGTTCAGCTTTCCCACATGTATTTTCTTAGTTTATAGGTACTATGTTTTGCTAGTCCAGACTGTCTTTGCACCTCCTCAGGATAAGTCTTTAAAAAATCTTTTTCAATATTCATCTGGATTGAGAGAGCAAACGTTCAGTGTTAGTTAAAGAATAAACATCAACGTTATACATTTGCACGAGCAATCGATAATGACTAGCAGCTATGCTAGCTGTCTTCTCTGTGGGGAAAAGCCAACAACAATCCTTCCTCCTGTGCATTATCATGTTGTGCATGGAAAGGAGGGGCTGTTCACAGACAAGTCCGTTGTCAATGTGTTTGTGTGTGTGTGTTTGTGTGTGTGTGTGTGTGTGTGTGTGTGTGTGTGTGGTGTGTGTGTGTGTGTGTGTGTTGTGTGTGTGTGTGTGTGTGTGTGTGGTGTGTGTGTGTGTATGTGTGTGTGTGTGGAAGAGAGAGAGAGAGCGAGAGAGAGAGAGAGAGAGAGAGAGAGGAGAGACATCTGACAAGGCAAGTGTTTTCACAATATAGCAGCAGAGGGCGGGGCATCAGCTGACAAGTTGAAATGTGTTTTCAACGCTCATACTATTATTTACGTGTTTAAATGTAAATACATATTGTCAGAGATATTAGTCTTTAGTAAGAATGACCATTGCATGGACCCGCCTTAGCTTGGGCGAGGGTCATCTGTACCCTTTGACTCTCCTTGTGGCAGGCCTGGTTAATTCAAACTGGATTACATCTTTGTGAGCCATCAATAAATGAAAATTTCTGAACCGTAAACAAGTTCATAAAGCTGTTCTATAGGGACTTAGTTCTAACATTTTAAGCACAGCATCCACAGCATTCAAAGACTTTTTTTTCTACATGAGCTGAAACTTTCAATCTTATTGGACAAATGAACACTACAATATACAGTAGTTTTAACTATTCACACTGATGCAATGACATTTTTACCAAAAGTTAAAATCATCAATAAATGGCATATTTTTGCCTCTGGTAGTGTCAAATGTTTTGCAGTCAGAAAATTAGAGTGAAGAGTGACAGGAAATGCAAGGGCAAGATGCACTGAAAAATATCGAGGTCTGTCCTGACTTGAATGTAGTACCACATTAGCAACTTGTTTGACAAGGAACAAGAAGATTGAATTTAATTTACCAGTTGCTATATGTAGGCAAAACAAAATAGTGGAATAAAGCACTATTTGGGTAGGAATAGTTGAAAATAAACCGATTTCTGGAAGTAAATGTTCCATTCAATTTTCTACTAGACATTCCTTTGACAAAATGTTGAAAGTACAGATATATGTGTAAGATCAGAAGTTGGAGATTATGCTGTTGAGAAAACCTCCATTACAATCAGCAATCAATTAAATTGTGCCTATATGACAAAACATGATTTTCAGAAAAATAATTAAAACTAGCCATGGTGTAAACCTACAGGTTCACAACTGTATCTGCAAGACCATGTTTCTATATTAAATAACACTGAGGGTACCATTCATTCATTCATTCATTTTCTACCACTTATCCTCTAGTAGGGTCGTGGGGGGGCTGGAGCCTATCCCAGCATCCTTTCGGGCGAGAGGCGGGGTACACCCTGGACAGGTCGCCAGTCCATCGCAGGGCAAACACACAGAGACAGACAACTATTCACTACTGAGGGTACCATTTAAAGAAAAATTTGAACTGGAAATAGACAATGGGGGAAAACCTGATTATGACTAGTAATTTAATCCTTCTTTGCAACTCTGTGGTGATGAATGGCAAAGTTTACTTGTCAGATCCATCTTTTCTTTAGTCTAGTTTTAGTCAATGAAAATTTTATTTTAGTCTCTTTCTAGTAATGCAATTCTGTTTAACCCAGTATAGTATAAGTACCTAGTAGTATAGACAAAACCAAAATTTTCTTTTAGCCAAACCCATTTCACAGTTCAAACAAGGTTATCTTATTATTATATTATTGTTACCTTATAGACTCAAGAATACATCCATTCCAGACACACAAGACGCTCTGATTTGAATTTACAACATATTTATTTTACCAACCAAACATGTTTTCCTGTGATTTTGTGGCCGCATTTCTCCCCACCTTTTTCCACAACACATTCTGGTTTTTTTCTACCTCTATGTAATGAAAGTGTGTCCAAATGTCATTTCGTCTTTTTCTTCCAAAGAAGAACCCCGACTGGCTGCCGGCCATCGGTCCTTTTCTCTGTTGTTATGTTTCTGAAATTGTCGTTCAACCGCAGCTGCAACTTCTAAATGCCGCCCGCGAGTGGGGATTGAGGAAGTGACGTCGCATGCGTCGGCGCAGTGCGACCTGACGAAGTGAGACACAGGAAACAGAAATACTGCTAAATAATAATAACTCGACTAAACGAGTCGAAATGACGTTATAACATTTCGTCTCGTCTCGTTTTAGTCAACGAAAATGAAGAGACATTTTAGCAGATTTTTTATTTTGTAAACCACATTTAGTCTCGTTTTTATTCGTCAACAATATTGCATTATATATTTAATTATAGTTATCGTTACATGACCAGCATTTACGTTGCGTCTCGTCTCGTTTTCGTCACGTGATAAAGGTTCGTTGACGAAGATATTTAGTTATAATTTTCATTGACGAAAGCAACACTATGAGTATCCCCATCATCATCATCCATTTTTTCTTTTCATATCATCAAAGTGTGGGTAGAGAGATCTCAGACTGTATTTCCTATCATATATCCTATACATACTGATCCTTTGAGCCACTGACACACCACTGCCTGTAGCCTCTTGATCTTTAAAAGAGATCACAAGACCCTCACTGTGCAATGACATCACTGAATCTAAGAATGAATGACAAAGAAAGATAACAATGTATTTATAGCACAAAGTTTAATTTCAACGACTGTCTAATTCCCTCAAGTCTTTTGTACGTGAACTCACAGTGTACTCATCAAAGGGGCAGAGTCTCAGCCTGTCAAAAGGTGCAAAATAAATCTTTGTCAAAGAGGAATCAGTAGCATGCGAGATACCCCTTGTTGGTCAGCAAGATGTTTCTCAATCACTCCCCCCTTTGCTCTCAATTTCTCTGAGATCATGCCCTAATGATGACCCTAGGCCCACTTTTAATCACTATTTGCATTGCCCTTTTAACAATTATTCCACTCCTCTGCACAATGTAACTCTAGAAGCATGAGATGGATTCCTGTCATTGTTAACTGCCTTATAGACATAGTCGTTTGGGGCTACGTCCGTTTTTTCCTCACAAGATAGGATGCATTTAAAGGCAATGAGGAAAAATGTAGGAGAAAAATTGTCATCTGTGACGTTTCCTCTGTGCATTACTTATGCTGTATCATGCAAAACTTACTTCCACGGCATTTGTTCCCAAGTTTGACTGCAAAAAGTTGAGGCTTCACATATAAGCCTTTTTTAAAAATGTCACTCACTCCCACTCTTACGAGGTAGCGTGAACTCTGTGGTCAAAGAGGAAGCAAAGTGAGGATGATAGAAATAACGTAAGAACCAAAAGAATCAAAATTGAACTAAAAGACACTGACTGGCTGACATTAAGTTTCATACTGAAATACTTGTGTGTCCTATTTCAGTATTGTAAGAAAAGAAGCAACACATTTGATGTTGATATCAGCACTGGTTTTAATGATGTGTAAATTGCAAAAAAACATCTTGAAAAGCATGACAAATTTTGTTATGCAGGCATGCTGACAAAGAGATATATAAAATAGATGACTTGTCACTGTAAGAATTATTTGACCTTTGCCCTTTTAAAATTGAATTTTAAAATTTAACATCAACTCACAGTATGCAATTTGTGATATGAGATTTCTCAGTTCAGATCTGAGGAATAGGTTTGTAATGCTGCAGCGCCACATTCATGTTTGAGTAATCTACATGTGAATGATAAAGTAGCCTTCAAGGTTTATGCATTTTCCCCTTCACAGGCAATGTTATTAATCGCTTCATCTTTCTTGTCGTCTTAAATACATATTTTGACATGTTCATAGCAGAGGGAGGGAGGTACTGGCCAAATAAACATTTGTTTTAATTCATCATTCAAATGTGAAATAGAGATGGCTTTACAGCCCACTGGCTTTTCACTGTGGATCTGACATCACCTTGAGTCAAAAGGTATGCAATCGGCATTCTAAGTCACATCTGTATCTATTTAAGGAAAATCTTTACAGAGATAAATTATTTTTGAGCAATCAAGGATGAATGTTTTCTTTGACCTTGTGAGCAAAGTACAAAAAGTGGACCAATCGATTGCTGCCCTCTGAAGATGCAGCAACATTTTAGAATTAACACTGAAAAAGATAGAAGTCAAGCCAGATGAACAGCTGTATTGAGATAAACCGTCACCCCATATGCTGAGGGAAAACAATCTCTGCACATTATGGAGACTGAAGATGAAAAAAAATACACTTAATCAACTAACATTGATATTACTTCTGGCAATTAGGAGCATGCTGGTAATGATATGAGTTTTCAGCTGTAAATAATTATGCTGCCTGCGGGCCATACTTTAATTCTTGGCTGTATCTATAAACAATAATCAAACCAACAGCAGCAGGCTAAAAGTTGGAGATTTGTGGTTTGCAGAGCAGTGGTTGAGGAGCAGTTTATTGGAGCCCTGTGGTGATTCCAGTAGTCAGGGTCACCTTCAGGTGCTCTCTCATCTGTACACCAGTGTGCTAATGCACAGCCCTATTGATCAGCCCATGTGTGTCAACACACACACATGCAGGTGCACACAAAACTCACAGATATGAGCATACACATGGGGCATGGGGTTACATGCATGCATACTTCGTAGGCTGAAGATACAAGGACAGTAGAGATTGACAATGCAGTCAAGAAAACATGGACATCAGGAAGACTTTGTGTGAGTACTCAATTCTGTAATTTGTATTAACTATAAAACACATAATATACAGTGTTCATGGATTAATTTAAATTCTTTAACATATTTATTTGTACTGGTACTGAATTGAAAGTATTCTTAATTGAAATTACTTTAATTAATTTAATTCTAACAAAAGTTTAGAATTTCCTCCATGTTCATCTGTTGGTCTGTGCTACTGCATAATAATGTGTCCAACACTACCAAGACAATCACTTTAAAACTGCTTTTTGTAATTGTAAAGCTATGTAAGTTGCATGTGGAAGAGCCAAAACGTAACATGCCTAACATGCATGTTTGCTGCACTGCTGTTGGAATACACAACAGTTTGAAAGGAGCAAAGAAAAAAAATACTTATAGTACAAGAGTGAGACTTGACAGCTAACTTTTACTCAATGTCAAACAGGAAGCGGCAGCCTGCTGATGTGTAAGAACTAAGATGAAGTGCATAATTAAGGATACATATGAAAGCCAGCACTGGGCCTGAGATTAATTAGGTGTGTGTCAATACCCTCATCAATATCCGATTAACTAATGACACATGGCCCAATGAGGGCTATTGATCTTCTGAAACTCTGCTGTGTTAATAGGTTGAAGCCAACAATCAAATAGAGAGCTGACAGAAAATTGTGAGGAGAGTTTCACAGCATGCACTGGGCATAAGGCCCTAAATACAGCAAAATCAAAAATGTCCCCTTAGTCATAAGTAGTCAAATCACATTTGTGTTATGTGGTCTCATGGGATTCCAGTGATTGCTGTGACCACAACTGAACTTATCTGGCTTTGCAAGAATTTCCATGCTTTTAGTGATAATTAAAAATGACCCCAAGGATTCCCCTCCCCTAAAAGAAAGAAAAAAAAGGACTCAATCTAGATTAATGGTGGTGGAATGGCCAACATCATAAGTTAGCCCCTTTATGATAATGATTGTAATGATAATAATGAACACTTGGATGAAGGATGAACAATCCCCTGTCCTAGAGTTGAATCCCTATACAGGTTAATTAGGTAAGATAACATCATTAGCCACTCTCATGCCTGCACAGAGAATTAATTGGATAAGATGGAGATTTAGGTCTAAATTTAATCGCATAAATGATCAATGACAACTTAGACGAATCGGTGGGCATCTTATTTAGATCTAGATTTAACCAGCTTAATGAGCAAAAAAAGATCCCAGTGGTTTTTAATGTAGGTGCTGTAAAGATCCCCTTTGCATGTACTGTATTGATTAAAATGAGCATTCACAATGTTTTATTGTGCCTTCTTAACTTCTGATTATTTATTGTAGGATAATCATGCAAAGACTGTATTACAGTCTCTTCAATGAACAGAACAGAGTTCACAGCAGCCTTTGTAAACTTTGTGTAAAACAAAATATTCACCACTCTATTGCTGATACATGTGAGCAATCTGTTTTCCTCAGTCGAAAAGGCCACCAATGGCCGGCTTTGCAGTCATAAGTAAAGCTCAGTCTGACTGTTGTTTCTAAAGGAATCATTAGCTGTAGCTCATGATCTGTTCTAGGGGGGACATTAGTGTTAATATGCCTTATGCCAAACGTGAGCAGACCAATCCGCAGGGCGCTGTTTACCTATTCTTCACGGCAGCTGTAAAGCTCACTGGGTTGTCTTTGGCTGAGAGACATGTTTGTGTGGAGTTTCCTCTAAATAATGCATGGGGGAACTTTTGTAGGAATTGTTACATACTACATAATGGATGTTTACAAAGCAGAGTGAGTACTTTACTTTCAGTTTGGGGGAGTTTATTGTTATTGGCACTGAAAGGTGACAAAGCAGTCTGTTTACCAGTTATATCTCTGTTCTGATGAAACAATAAGTGAAGGAGTACCATGCCACACTCCCCATAAATAATAAAACATAATTTAAAACACAAACAGCAACAACATATGGTAGATGGGACTGTCACACAGATGAAACTGTATCTTGACACAACTTAAACCCTTAAAATACACCGTCCCCCCTGTGGACACTTTGGCCTTGGTATGATTCAGATGTTATGGGGTAAAATAACACACAATTCCTACTTTAATTCATGTGCTTTTTTTCCCTTTAATTTAATGTATAACATAAAGGCAGCAGATAGTAGAAACCTGAGATCTAAATTACGTATTTTTTTATTTTGAAAGGTGTATATTTAATCCAGACCTTCTGTTGCACTTTTTGTTTCAGTGAGTGAAAGTGAACATGAGGAGGTTACCTGAGACTATGTGTGTGTGTATGTGTATTGTCAGGCACTGCGTCATCATCACCTTGACGACTGTGGTGTAGCTGAACATGGAGAGGAAGAATTCGGGCCTCACAAGGTAACATACCTTTTAATTCTAAATAATAATAATATGTATGTATACATTTACTAATATAATATGGGAGTTATTTGCAATAGATATGGTTAATAATGCAGTAGGATCCAATTACATATTTTAGTGAAAACTGTACTAAAGACATTACCTGAATTTACCTGAGCAAGAGCACTTTAACAAAAATGCAATAGACTTGCATGAATTCACTCAGATATACTGCACAACAGTGTACTGTTGTCATCTTCATAGTACACTGCTGATATACTGTACATGCCTTTGGAATGCACTTTAATTTGCAAAGAGTACATTTAGCGTAAATATGCATCTTAAATGCCTCCATTTCCCAGCAACAAAGAAAAACTGCCTTTTTTCTATCCTTGTCAGCTGTGCAAAGTTTCTGTCTTGAGGGAGACTGACTGTTGTCAAACACTAAGCAAAGACCTCTGTCTACAAGCAAATAAAATATTCCTTGGTGCACAGTGCCCTGTCCCTTAGTGACTATTGAATTACATCCCTTATCTGTGTTCATGGAAAAGAAAAAAGAATGTCAAACGAAGATTTCAGGTTACATGCCATAGAAGAGGGGAAGTGCCTTGTCTAGTGCAACACAGACTGCACTGTCATTCTGGATTAAGGCTTGATTGAGCTTAGGTGACTAGATGACAGAGGAGATGGTCATTCTCAGGGCAGGAAAGGGAGATGGAAAAAAGGGTTCCAGGTCAAATGTAGTATCATGCCATTTTAGGTGTCAATGTACATACTTACATAACTATTGTGTGATTTAAGGAGTAGTTTTGGTTCATATAATGTTCTGGTACTGTCATTAATAATATTTAGGGATAATATATAACAATTTACTCATTGATTATACGCCTTGTGTTTAATTCATGCAGGCTATAAAAATGCTAAAAAAGTGGAATTTTGGTGTCTGACAGAAGGCCATTGATTGAAGGAGGTATTGTACAAACTTGCATAATTCTGAAAACCTTAAAAGACTGGTTTGTGGAGAATTTAGGTCAAAATAACAATCAATTGACAGCAGTGTTGTCTTTCTACTGTTAAACTCTGACCAGAGCTGCTTATTCTAGGCATGTTGTTGTAATTAAATAAGCAAAAAGTTCTGTGGTTTATGGATCAAAAACAAATACATTCGCAAGGAAACACTGAATGGATAATATAGTTGCATGCTGGCTCGTGTTTGCATGGGTGCATTGTTCAATAAGCACATGAGGTAATTTAACAGGCAGTAAACTCATACATGGCTATCTCTTCGGATGGATGCTAACTCCAGCAAGTACATTGTACTTGTAGGACTTAATAGGTTTGTTGCACATACTGTAAAATGTTCGCATATTGCTTTTGACAAAAAGCAGAAAAGTGAGTCAGTATTTTATATGGTTAGCAATAGTGTTGGCAATCTTATTGGTCAGGGAGCCAGTATTTGGCAGGAGGCATGCAGTTTTTACAACTAATGGATGTATTTTTCTCACAGCATCACAATTTTACAGCGTGTATAAAACATTCACTCACTCACGCACGCACGCACGCACACACACACACACACACACACACACACATCTCTATTAGTAACCCAGAAAAACAGTTCAGCAAATTAAAAACAGGAATGTTAGGGTGTCTTTAATTCAATAAAATACACATGTAAAGGAAGTGCTGCAAAGTACCTCTTTATCTAAAAGTATTATCCTTCTTTTGTGTAGTTGATGATAAGCACCATTGGACACAAATAGACACAGCTGGAATTATCGCTAAAGAATTTTTTTTTTTTTTGTGGGCCATGATAAGGTGCATGGATATCCTGTGGTCTTTGCCTAGTTAATGTGTATGGACCGCACACTGGCTCTACTTTCACTGAGTTATTACACCAAGTGTAATTTGAAACAATTACAAAAACATTGGCCCACTTGTTACAACACTCATTTTCCCGCACATAGACAAACCACAGATTCAATAGCTTTACATGTTTTTCAATCACACCCAGTGGAGCAGTGTTCAGTGTGAAAAAGTATAGCATTTCATCCTAGCTTGCATGGTATGGGATAATCTTTCACATTTTGCCTGGGGTTTGTTTTGCGATTTCAGCAGAAACTTGTGCAAGCCATGTGAATTACCATAGGAAAAGATGATAAAAAACCAAATGATATTGTATCAGATATAAATGAATAAACTATTTCAGTGATAAGGGCAAATAATTTATCTGTGATAATAAATGGTGTTTATTGTCCTTTATACTCTGAGATGCATTGCAGAGATAACAGTTTTAAACACACAAGCAGGAGGGAGATAACATAACACTGCTTGGAATTAAGGATTTTGTGCTGCACACTAAGCTATTAAAAGAGCTCTTTTGCAAATTTTAGTTCTAATTACATCAACAAACTTTGAATTATAAGACATGTTTAAAATTGTAGATTAAGTCAATGGCATATTCTACTTGTGCATTTCAGATTCTTGGAAGCAATACAGGTTTATCTTGTTTTGACAGACTTCTTACATATTTTCACACATTATGTTTTGCAGTCTTGCCATTGTTCAGAGATCACGGTCATCCAGTGATGATCTTTTGCAGTTTGCAGAGATGGACACCTTTGGCAGTGTGAGTACAATTTCACTTCTGGCCCTACATATCAGTGTAGCTGAGCACAAGGAGGTCAGGCCATATACCTCCATTTCTCTCTCTCTCACTCTGAAGGTGCCGGTGCAGTCTGACCATTGACATTTAGCATTCCTCTGCGCTGCCTCTGGGTTCTCAATTGGGGATTGAGGGGTGCAGAGGCCAGTGCCTGGTTCTCAAGGGTAAAAACAAAAAGGCTCTTGAAAATCCCAAGGAGTTCCCATGATCCCAGGAAAGACCTTGATCCGACCTGTGTTAGATTTCCATTCCGTGCATTAGGGCAAAAAAAAGTACATATTTGGCTGATTTATTTTGTCTTTTGCACTGGATTTTGGACAGATAATTGCAATGTTTTACTTGACTGGCGCTAAAACATTTGGTATGGTGATTTCGCAATAATAAAAATTTGTAGAAGTTTGGCAGTTTAGTCCATTAAGGTTTTTTTTCATAATTATTCATGGTCTTCACAGACATTTCTTAGTCAGTGCAGAAGCTTGTAGTGACATTTTATGGTGGAAAGTTTTCAAAGTCATTTTTCAAGGTTTTTCCCAGTAACATACATAATCTGTTAGCATCAAAGGAGCACACATGCATAAATAATTGACTAATTCACTTAAAGGGGGCCAGCGTAGATTAATTAAGCTTGAATACTAATTATGTTTTCTGTCTACACCAACTGACGCGGTCGTTGTTTAATAAGAAACTGTTGGGTCAAAATTACTGTGCACGTATAAGGCTGCTCTATAAATTAAGATGGTTTCACATTTTAAGGGTAGAACTGGGCTTTGTATGCCTTTGAAATGAAATGCTAACCTTATCTTTCATAATTTAAATAAAGATGCTTTGTAGATGTTTTCATTATTTTTATGACATTTTATTGAAATGGCCATTTTAATTATTTTGATAGATAAAAGGAGACTTTATAAACATGAAAACAAAATCAACTTTTATGTTTTTATTGATTTAGCAAGGCATTCACTCTCATCTTTATCATGTCTTTTATGATTTCATCACAACCCATTAAGATGTATATTCATTTATATTAAGACATGATTTTATTAGGCTGTCAATATGTGTATACATTCACTCACATTGAAATTTGCCACTATAAGTACCACACCAGAGACAGAGACAAAAACACAAACCTGATATAAGGAATTTTCAAGTACAAATTAGAACTAAAGGAAGAGACAAAACATGTGCAGTGATCACTATGTGAATCTCTTAAGACTCTTGTCATTTCCAGAAGCATTCTTGTCCTTGACTCCTTTGCCTGGTGCAGAGGGTGCTTGTCTGGAAATGGTAGCTTGAAGTAGCTCTCTAAAGACGAGGTTGTCTGCACTCCCCTGGCAAATCGTGCTCACAGGGACAGAGGAAGACAGCTCAAAGCTAGGGCCTTGTTTACAGCAGAGTGGGGAAGAAAACAGGCAGACGTAAATGAGGGTTGACGGTTTCATGAAGCACAATTGGTTGATGGCAGATTCAATGTGACTGGGCTGAACTGGGCGATGATCCGTACAGTATGCAAAATTCACTTTCTAGCTTGTCTGTGCCCACCAGCCCCTAGCAGCAAGCGGTCTTCCCCAAGCCCTTCTAGCTATGCCTGTGAATGCAGCAAGAACTGAACAAGGAATTGTTGTGTTCAATTCCTTTTGACAACAATCACATTTAAAAAAGAAAGAAAGAAAAAAAATCCATGGATTTTTTTGTCACCAGTTATAAATTATTTTTTTCTCATGTTCACATAGTGAAGAAGTACTATGTGTAGATGCCTTCAAATGACAAGAGAATAAACTCAGAGGCTATTCCGTTATGATACTTTATATGTATGTTGTAATATACACAAATTTCTTGGCAGGTGATTTTGATGCGGCACAAAAAATGTAACATGACAATGTGACAGGCACATTTTTTACGAAATCTCAGCCTGCGCTGAGCCAGTTTACATTTCTGCTATCATAGTTCTTAGTTATTAAATGGCCATTTCTTTAAGCTCAAATTCAGCTTATTTCAGAAACCTCTATGATACCTTTCTTCCCTCAGGATTGAATTGTTGTTTATCGTTTTAGAAATGCAACATCTGCTGTTCCATCCAGTTATGGCACATTAAACAACAGTCCTTTTATTACAAGGAGCATGCTGTCAATGTCAGTGGGGTCTAGGGAAAGAGATGAGAACTTGGCATTTTTCTTAGCTCTCTAGACAGAAAGGCTCACATGTGCTGTGTGGATTAGATTTTAGTGACAATGACCCAAAGCATTAGGCCTGGGGTGTATGAAGCTACTGTATTCCTTCTGTGTACTTTCCCTGGTGTGTTTACTAAGCTTTTTTTTCACTGAACTTAAGGCAAAAATTACATTCACAGTAATCAGAGGACTTATTGACATTTGCAGGACATGGAGCTAATTCACTTTGCATACTGCCAGAAATTGTCACTGTCAGAAATGAGACAAAAACAAAAATAGTGCCCAGAGCAGAACTGACATAAACTAATTTAAAAATGTAACAAGGGAAATGACTATAGAAAAATTTTAAGGAAAATAATCTTAGGTAATATTCTTAAAATTTTGACTGATGTTACATGTAACTGTCTGCATTACATGTATGTATTACAGGCAGCTACACATTCTAGATGATTCTGTGCAGCTATTCAGGTGATAAACTAAATACATTTGTTTAGCCTGAGATAAAACTTAATTAAACTATTTACTGTTGAGGGACGTTATTTCAAATGTCTTCATTGAGGTTCAGAACTGACTGTGATGTTCCAATAACAATCAAAATTTTAATACCATATAATGAATGCAAATGTCATGCAGCGTATTTAAATAACTGCTTTAGTTTACAACACAATATTATTTAAGTTTCCTGGTATAATACAAAACAAATGGTGATTGTGCACAATTTTCTTATTAGTAAAGTAACCTGACTAATTTCCCCATATTTGTGCCAGAGAGATTCTCAATTTGCATACTGTATGCAAAACAATATTTGTCTTACAGGAAGGTGTGTAAAGATGAAATAAAAATAGTAAAAAAAAGCACACAGCAACAATCCCCACTGATGCAGCATTTGCCAGTCTCATACTCCACAGTATGAGTGAAATTCAGAAAAACTGATTGGTACCCAGTTGAAAAGAAAATGGTTTTTAAATAAGTTACAATTAGATAAGCATTAATCTCAGTGGTATAAATGAATGTCTTGCTGTAGGGCTTGTTGAATGTAAAAACAGATTTACAAAAACTCCTCATACCAGATTGGTCTGGATGTAGTCCTCCTCTTTTTAATTGCTCTGTCATTTAGAGTTGAAATACTCTCCCCACCCATTCTGTGCCTTGATTTTGTCTTTGAAATTAAATATTGTATACAAATACATGATGTTCATGGGCATGAGCACAGTTCATCATTGAAATCTGCATAAAATGATGCTTAAAAAGCTCCATACGCTTTGAGCTACAGAGCTCTTTTATATGGTGCATTCTTATGTAAACATATCCATAACGAAAACAACTACTTATGCCTTTTTTTTATCAGCTTTCTTATTGTTCTGCTTGTCCGCAGAAATGAGAGAAATGTGGGACTGCAGAGTTTGTTCCACATACTGTTGATTTCAAAGAAACACATACTTGCTTTCATCCATCCCTTCTTCATTTTCTTTCCATTTCATGCTAGTGTAGACCACCTACAACACTATTATATATACTGTACTAGTGTAGGACAATATACAACAACATATATATAGCCTATATATATAATCTTAAGTGAAAATTCTCCAAGCTTTACTAAATGCACGGGACCTGGCATGATGTTATTTAAAGACTATTTTTCTCTCCTTTGAGACTTTTTAGGTTGAGTTCATGTGAATGAAAGTAATGAGGAGTGTTTCTGGATTTACATATTTATTTGAATACCATGTCGGTGTACTCTAATGCAGCCGGTGTAAAAATGCATAATTTTCCAGGAGAGAGTGTTGGTGCCCATTCATTTTAAAAACAAGGAGGAAGTATTTTAATGTGACCTTCATTACACATTCATGTCAACTTTTCTTATCTATTTATGATTAAATTTTTTTCCACTCCTGTTGTTCAATTAGTGCTTGACCCCTTTAGCAGCGATGTAAATTAAATGACATTTCAGTGTCATCCCATATTTAAAATACTGTGTTAGTTGCGGATCATAAATGATGATCTTCATTCTGCAGCTAATTTATTCATTTAACAATTTCCCTCCAGAAGTTACAGCAGAAGGCTTTGCAGCAACCTAAGCAGAAGAAATCCAAGTCGGCTGAATTTCTGATGGGTGAGTCCTGCTTGATGAGTTATTGCTCATAATTTGTGTAAGGATTAATTAACTAATTACAGACAAATGGCTTTGGGCTAAATTTTGCTCTTGCTTGTCAGGGCGCAATTTGTAATTATTTTAATCATTTCTTCTTCTTCTTCTCTTTTTTTCTTCTCCTGCAAGATTCTGATTTAATTTTAACCTAAATGTGTTTTAGTGTCATTTGAGGGGGATGCGCTTGAACATTTTAGGGCACAGAAATCACAAAAAATTTGTTGCTATTATTATATTATATGCCTTTTTTTCTCCTTTTTTTTACAAGTCACATTGACCCAACTGTTGTATAGCCTCATCATGTCACTGTTTGTATTTTTTTTTCATGTTTCTACTTATTTGTCAGGGAAAGAAGAGAGAGCTGCAGTGGTGGGCATAGAAAACCCAGCCTTCGATGGAGAAAGAAGTGCCAAGCTTTCCGTTCCTCCAGTTTGGCTGGGGAGAGAAATTCGAGGTGACAGGCCAGATAGCACCCTTGCAGCTCACCAAAAAAAAATGGAGCTGCAAGCCCCTGCCAAAGAAAGAGGTGAAGCTTCATTCTTCATTAGCCTCAAATTTGTTGACAGTAGATATGTTCCTGATCTAACCTTTCTCTCACTCTCTCGTTCGTTCTCTCTCTCCATTCAAGAGGCCCTTGGTTCCTGCATTCCAAAGCAAGCGTGTCCTAACAAGCAACCCTCGTATAACTTCTTCCTCTGCTGGAGAACGCTTCAGTAGTGGGTGTTCTTTCTCTATCTTGAAGTACCCTCGACACAATCAGCCTTAACACCCACTCTCGGCTACATGCCTTGTGGTGGGCTGGAGTCATAGGAGAGTGCATTTACATATGCTACTATGCTACCAAGCCGATCCGCTGTCTGTGTGGTGTACTCAGAACGCCCCCAAAACACAGCTTAAGGCCAATCAGGCACACCAATATGCCCCCTTATAATTCAGTATGTCAGGGAGAACTCTTGAGGAATGGGATGGTAAATGGTAAAGGATGTGTTCAAGGCTGCAAGCATGCCAGTTTTCTCAGGGATGAGTCACATGTTAGATGCTTGTTTTAATGTGGTTTATTTTGCTTTTGCTGTGCATGGCGAGTAATTATTATCAGCTATTTCCATGCACAAAAGGTAGGGTTACACTTGGTGTGTGGAACTGGCTAACATATGAACAAAAATGACGCACCATAAACTCACATGATGTGGACAAATAATGTTAAATCTGAACAAGTAATCAATAAAACTCTAACTGGCTGAAAATTATCATTCTAAACTCAGTTTAGCATGGTAATCAACCCCTGCAGAAGCCATCATCTTTGCTTTTTTGTGCTTTTCACCCTTATATTTAATTTGGTGTTGAAAACGCTGACCAGTACATAGCAAATGTCAAGTTGCAAACATAAGAGACAGTGGTCTGCGCTGTCTGGCTGTCTGGTTTGAGGAGTTTAGAGAGATGTTGTAACTTTCTATTGTTAAACTATAGATAACTGAGACTAATACTGGAGCTGGACAAGGGGATCAGACACTATCTTGCTCACTCCTTTACATTGACTGTCTATAAGTGATGCATTGTCAGCTTCCTCTTTCCTCTTTCCGTCCCTCCTCTTTCCATTTCCAAGTCAGTGAAAAGCTTTTTTCAACATCAGGTACATTTATCCACTATTTTGAACATATATTGTCATATATTTGAGATTAGGTGAGATAAATTGCTGATTTTATTTTTTTCTCTTTTGTTCTATTGACTAGAAATGAAAATCAAGCCAGATGCCATACTCTATTACTTATGTACTATTGACAGGGCTGTCTCAAGTAGAGTTGCAGCTTCTCATCACATGCATATCTCGAAGAGTATTGTATACATTTATCACACACTGTGTTTTATAGGTTTATAACTTCATTTCTTTGTGGTAATTGTGCAAATATGATATGTACATAAACAAACTATAAATCACAAGAAGCAAAATTGGCCCCACAAAAAACACTTTTTTTATTGTGCGGTGTGAATAGGCACTATGTAACTTGTGTGCCTTTATTAGCAGATCACAACAATGGTTCCTGTTTTTGACACTTCTATTTGCCCTTTACCAAAATCTTTCATATCTCTCATTCTCTACTAAGACCAACTCTGACCGGCAAGAAGTGCTTTTATTGATATTGTTCATGTAAGAACAGAGAATTTATATTTTCATTAGAGAGATGAACTGGAGGATAGCCAGACTATTTAGGTAAATCACAGATATGATTCAAAAGGCGATCCACGAAGCTACCACCATTATGCAAATTTGTGTTTGAAAAAAGGGTTTCATAACCTCAGAGCTATTTGCGCAGAAATTGTTCAAACTCTCTGTTAACGATGTAGAGGGATTTAACGTGAATTTCACAGTCAATTTATGGTGCCATTGAGGAGTCATACGGCTGCTCCTTGTTTAATAAGGATTTCAGTCTGACTTAAAGTAAGGACAGAGTGTGAAAACCTCATGGAGATATTTCATGTGAGCACGAAAGAATCACAGTGAGTTTTTTTGGGTAGTGGCCTAGTGGACCAGGGGTGATCCTATGCAAACACACTTACTTGCATTTTCATGCATCCAAGCACCAATACCCTCAGACATCTATAAAGGCAATCCTTGTGTGGAATATATAACATGATTTAATGCACCATGCATTTTTTTGCCCCACAACCTGAGAAATACAAGTAAAGCAATTTAGATTGGAGTGAAATATTCAAGGCCTGTAATGAGTATGATTTGGGGTTAAGAAAGCTGCTTGGTGGCCCTGGAGCCATTGGATTCCCATAAACTCTGTGGAGCAGACTTGATACCCATAGGTCAGTGATTGCTAATAAGAAGTCAATGAGACATGGGCTCAGGTTATTTTCCTTTGGATCAGCTCCTCCAAACTTGCCCAGTCCTCCAGGCCACTGACCTTAGAGTATTTAGAAGGTATTGTCTTTGAAATTCCAGGTACTTTTGAGCTCGTAGACTTTCTCATTAGTTCCTTTTGAACACGGCAAACATATGGCGATCGTATTTAAGAGACTGCCTGCCGTGACCTTTTGCAGCATGCTAATTAGGCCCCAGAGCACCGCAGGCCATGGAGAGGCGTACTGAGAAACCCAGCAGTCTCTTTCCCAGTTCTCTCTCTCTGCCTCTGTACTCCTGTCTCATCTTAGCTCTGCCTTATCTGGTAGCAGCCGCTGCCCCTGCCCTTCGACAGAGTGGGTTTCAAAATTAACATTTTGCTTCATGTGCTTCTAATAACCACTAACCTGAACCTGTACAACTCCCCTCTTCCTTTCCCCACCCCACCCCCACCTACTCCCAACCCCTGTTCCTCTCATTCTCTCTCCTGTCGCACTTTACACAGGAGATGAACGTGCCCAAAATTACTTTGACCCGTCACCGGCACAGCAGACAGACCCAAGACATTGCAGGATGGCTGGGGTCAGCACCGAAGATGAGCTGGAATTAAGTATGCCATTCTCTGTCATAATAGTTCTCCTCGGTTCATTAAAGTGAGGTGAGAGAGATCACTGGTAGCAGACCATTTGAGACAGCAGGACAGTCTGTGTAAATACACCAAGTCTAGTGATGATGGCATCACTAGATTGGCTACCCAACTTGCTTGTCATTGTCGAAGGTTACGTATCATTGGTCAGTTTTTATTTCACCATGGCATATCTTCTCCCCTGTCAAGTGATACCATAGAGCCATATCAATAGTTTGCAGCCCCATCCAAATGTAGGGCTATAAAAAAATGAGCTCTTGGGAGCCAAGTAATATGCATGTTATAATGAAACATGGCTGTTAATGGAGAAGCCATTTCACCTGTATCTTTTGGATATCATTGCCATGTAATATCAAAGGATTCGCCAAACCAAATCTCATCACATGATGACAGGCCATCTAACAGGCATTTTAATGCTCCTATTTCATTACTTCTCTGCATACACTTGATTTTCACCCCTCTCCAGCCAAGACTAATATGTCTGGTTTGTATGTTAAGATGTGGTTTAGATTGACTTGTATGATAAGTAGGAAGTAATTCTGAAGCACACAAATGCATGTAATTTTCCAGCACCAATGAAGGTGTATGCATTTTATAATTGTTTTAATCTGTAGCAATATTAAATGCAGATGAAAACAGACTGTATCAAAAAATGGCAACACTGCTGGATGAGGACAACACCTCCATAGATGTGCCTGGTATGTATTCTCATATTAATGCACTACTGTATCTTATTATTTTGGAAGCAGTTTGTTTGTTGGCTCTAATGTAAATAGCATAGATAGGTATTTTACAGCTTTAATGAAGTACAGTTACTTTACCATTACATTACAGAACTTTAATTTAGAGTAATTAAAATTTGAGACATATAAAGTGCATTTAATCCCATGTGATCACCATTCTATTGATATGCCCTAACTTTATTTTCCTGTCAAGACCATGTGTTTACATATGGTAAAAAAAATTATATGATTTGAAGTAACATTTCTGTTCATTTTATTATCACACTTCAGAACCACTTTTGTCTTTTAATTCACACAGTGATGTATCAATAAAAACGTTATCTTTTAACATCAACATCAACTAAATTACCAAAGTTACCAAACTTGAACCAGTTAGCACAGTAATAACAACAGTGCCACTGAGGACTGCAAGTCTTTAGGTACAGTGTCTTTAAGAAAAGCTCAAGACAGTGAAATAATATACAACCCAAACAAAGATACGATGCTACATTTTCACCGAAAGCCGCACTAACATGGAACAAAGAATGAGACTAGAAACGAACCCTCGCAGTCAGTAGTCAGGGCTTTCCAAGCACAACTATTGTCTCACAGTAGGCGTGCCTTTTCTCATTAGCTCAGTTTCATTTAAATATGTCGCCAACCAGGCAACATTGAGGTGGTTTAAGATTAGCATTGTTCTGGGTGAAGACAGTTGCACCAGATCCTGTTGACATGACGCACATTTCCCTTGTAATTCCAGTGCACAAGTGATGGGTTTAGGCCCGCTTCAACATGGTGGAATTTAGCCGACTCGTATTATTTGCCATTGTCTTGGATTTAGCTGTACCACTGAGATTAGCAACCCCATCCATTGTCTTTGAATGTTCATGAAATCCCACAGAAAAAGTAAAGAGGCTCTTGGATTAACTGTTCTTCCATGCAATAGGCTGAGAGACAGGGAAGGAACGAGAGAGAGAGAGCTCTTACTTCTGTAATGTTGGAGTCCAACTGTGATGACTGCCAGTTAGTGCTTCACCAAGCTACAACAGAATTCAAGACAATCACCTTGTGCTGTTGTATGGATGCCTCCCACTGGTGTAGGCTGCAAGTCTTCTTTGCAGCTGTAGAACGAGCTCAGTATATGTCAGTATTGATCCTGACATTTTTTGACTGCTTCTCATGCTTTTGTCTTTGTTTTTACAGCCTGCCACAAAGCACCATACACATTTCACAAGAAGAGAGCATGAATAAGACAACATATTAATGAAATGGACAGTGGCCAGTGATGTAGACATTTTTTTCTTAAAGAAAATCCTGGAGAAATCCCTTGTCTGTCAGTCTAAGATCTTCAACTCCTCCTTTTTATCTCGACGCATTCTATTGCTTTGGCTTGGAGATGAAAGACCACAGAACTGGTATTCTCTTCATTTTCATTCTTTGTAAGGCGTTAGGCACTGATATCATCTTATATGTGAAAAGCATTAGGCAGTGATAACAGCTCTGGCTGTTACACATACTGGACTGCACACGATGAATACACAGATGCTCAAAGAATACCTAAATGCTTTCTGTTAAAACTGTTAAGACACACAGCAAGCATGTTAGCTACAGTTGATAATGCTTCTCTGCTTTCAGGAACAAATACTAGGTTACTAACAAGAAACTAGTTCACATACTGTGCAGATGGAAACTTGGGTTGAAGAGTAAAAACTGAACTGTCTTGTGTGAAGAAAATAAAATATTCTAACATTTTTTACTAAAATAGCAGCGACCATTTAAAACACTTTGTTCATCCAACTCTGTCTCCTGAAATAATTAATTTCTATACAACTAAACTGCAACAGCAAATACCTTTTGTCAGAAATGTAATTGCAAGTGGATTCTGTTTTACATTACGGCAAGAAACGTGGTCAATTTTGATACTTGGCAAGTTGCATATATTATTGAACAGTAAAATGTATACAGACATTGTATTTGTAATCGGTCAGAATATCTTGCAGTACAAGATCCATTTGTAAACAGCATTATTACCTCCACCAAGGTCGTTATGTTTTCACCCATGTCCGTTTATTTGTCAGCAGGATTATGCAAAAGGAACTGAACCGATTTGCACTGAACTTGGTGGAGCCATGGGCTAGGGAAGAACTCATTAAAATCCAGATCATTTACTATGAATTTGATTTTTTTTCTCTCTGAAGTCTGGTGTATGTTGTTTCTCATTGGCCTTGGCAGAGGTCTGCAGTCTCTGAGTGCCCTTCTAGTTAAACTTCTTTATGGCTATGTTCAGGCACCCACAGCACTTGTTTAATATTAGAGGAAAAATGTGGTGGGGTTTCCTCATCCTAATCTGGAGTGCTTTTATTTCCTAAACCTACTGACAGACAGGACCCGGGATGCAAACCCCAGTCTCAGCCATGCGCCTTGTATTCTATCCACAACAACCATTAGTGCACTGTAGTGCTTCAGTCATTCAAAAAATATGTTTCCTCTAAATATAATATAGACAGTGACTATGTTTCTACAACATGTTTTTGTTGTTGCAGTTTAGTTGTATAAAAATTTAATTTCTAGGAGACAGGTTGTATCTTAGATAGTAATATGCAAAAAGAAAGGCTGCTACATCTTCCTGTGATTCCTTGCATGGATTAGATATCTACATTTCTGCAGCATCAGTTCAACCTGTACCCTGATCTACATCTGCTCTTAACTTTATTAGCAAAAAAAGCAAAGGAGGCTAATGGGGTCATTCTCTCATTAGCATGTAGAACAATAGGTACCAATTTATGTTTCTGTGTTAGGTGACCCATCCCCATGCCCAAGATAAACTCAAACCATAGCCTGCATGCCTTGGTGCTATACAGAAAAGGTAGTCAAATGAACACATTTCAGCACCATAGGAAATTAATAGCGACAACCAATAACATACACACACACAGAGTGATTGGAGAACAAAAATTTAACTAACGATACACAACATGAAACGCAAGGAAAGTAATAATCACTACCACCACAAGTATTCAGTAAAGAGGCACACATGAACAAAAATCATAGACCAAGTGCACAATCCAAGCCTAACAAGTTATAATAGGCAATGTTGTTACACACTGAAAGAAAGCATACCAACCCACACTGTAAAATACAGTCAATTAACCATCAACACCAACACATAGGGCCCACATAGCCCATATGGCTACATATTCTTTTTCTTTTTTTTTCACTCGCCATTGACGTTACTTCTTTACAGGGAAAGTGCCCTTGTAGCTGTGTGCTTGATGTATTCATCTGCGATTACATCCAGGTTCCTATTTCGTGATATATTCTTGTGACAGTTCAATACAGCAGCATGGTTCAGTCTTGCCTGTCCCATTGTGGACCAGAGATCTTAAAATTACCTTTCTGAACTTCAGGATGTTACACGCAAATTTTACATGTTAAATGCAAATTTCACTAGTTTGGTGATCTCTGGCACATGGTCCTCAAGTGCTCTCCCTGATCACCTCTCAGGAAGTCCACTACATCTTGAAAGAATAGTTAGACAAACTCTTCATCACTTTTGCTACATCCATACACATAATGCAGTGAGTCTGCATGATATTTTTGCAGTCGCCCTTTTCAGTCATACAATCCTCACCATCTTGCATGTGTTTGAATGCAGAAGGAATAAATCTGTAATCCAGGGATTCTGATGCTTTCTCCGTGATAACAAAATACTGCTATTGTGCCTGGTGTTTGAAAGCTGTGTGGCAACACACCTCCATCTTCCAATCAATGGGGCATTTTTCTTGGTCTTGGCACATCGGCTCTCCATGGGTTGTGCTGCTGAAGTAGTGTTTTCCCAAAATTCTTGGAATCTTTCTTCACAAAGGTACTTTATGGCTTCTCTGAGCATGTCAACTATCTGTCTAGCTGTAGGTGCAACTGGCTCTTTTGGAGTGCAACATTGACTGTGTCCATGCAAGAAAAGAATTTCAGCATGAGTTTCAATGAGAAAAAAGAGATAAAGTCCTGCTGGTGCAAAAGCCGACCACTAGCTTTATTGCTTGTGTCACCTCTGTCCTTTAAACTCAGGTCCTCAAGAAATTCCAGTAGTGTGTTGTAGTTTGCAGCAATGGATTGTAAAGAGGCCTTTGACACAGTCTAGTGTGTCTGGCACAGAGATCTTGAAAGATGGCAATTCTTTGCCATTTAAACTCTTGGACCCAAGTGAGTTGCTTTGGGGAATTTCTGATGCATGCTATCATGTTTTGGGCAACATATGCACAACCAAAATCAAAACATGTAGGCCTATAGTCTAATGGGTGTATTGTTCTTTTTTTTCTTATAAAATCCAAAAAGAGTTCTTCTGGCTCCAGATTTTTCACCACAAAAAGTAAGCAGACAGACACCTGCTCTTTTACTGTAATGTTAGCTGTCTCGTCCATACTCACAGAGAAAAACTCAGCACACTTTATTTCTTCAATCAGCATTCTCAGCACATCATGGGAAAATAATTGATAATGATGCTCTTCTTACGAGCCAGCCATGACTATAACTCTGGGATATCTTTAGCTCGCAACTGGGTCAAATTGGACTCCTCATTTGTTTTTACTCGAATGGACAATCCCTGACACAAAAGATATTGGACAGAGGATAGAATTGTCAACAAAGCTACTCTGGCATCAGCCATCTGTTTTTGCGTACTGGCAGAAATAGAAGCGGCAACATTTACACCCACATTAGCAATGCTTATTGCAGCTCGATGCAGAGTTAACTTTTCGTGGAATCAGATTTTTCATGTGTTGTTGATGGAGGGGGGGGGGGGGGGGGGGGGGGGGGGGGGGGGGGGGGGGGGGGGGGGGGGGGGGGGGGGGGGGGGGGGGGGGGGGGGGGGGGGGGGGGGGGGGGGGGGGGGGGGGGGGGGGGGGGGGGGGGGGGGGGGGGGGGGGGACTCGTGTCTTTACTGTCCTGCAAGCTTCACAGAATACTTTGTTTTTTGTTGTGTTATAGGCTATCCATGGGAATTTTATTTTCCAGTTAGCTTGATTTGTCCGTCCCTTCTTTTGTCCAGCTTTGCTGCTGTGGTTTTTGTCCATTTTATAGAGGCAAAATCTCTCTGGTCAAAATAAGTTTCCAGTCAGCCTTGCCCTGTATTGGTGTTTAATTTGACTACGCTATACCGTGCTCATGCAGTGTGTCTGTCAGGTGGAGTGTGGTAAATGCTAGATTGCATCAGATTGGTGGTTAGAGTAGGGGCAGGGGCCTGACAGTGAAACAACAACCACAGCGTTGTCTCCATGGCTGATCCAGTCAAGCAACCATAGTGTTTGGGTTATCATATCAATGTAAATTTGGCACCAATGTTACGCTCCAGCACATGAGTCTTGGCATTCTCCATGGGTGTTCGAGTTTGGAAGCATCCATGGTATTAGTGCCTACGTGTAGAACTACAGTTTTGTTTCAGTTTGAATACATTAAAAACATGATCTGATTTATAAAAAATCCCTAAGAGTGTAACTATGATACTTCGTTTACATCATATGTTTGAGTGAGTTACTGTTTCAGAGTACCTTGTCCACTTGCATTTATGTCTTTATATACATATACAAATTGGTGTGTGTGTGGCTGTGTCTGGATGTGCTAAGTATATGCAGCCATCAGCATGTGTATGCATGCTCTGATGTTTATGTGTGCTGATTCATGTGTGTGTCTGTGTGTGTGTCTGTGCATGCCCACTGATGCGTATCTCTCCAGGTACGTTGCAAGCCTCCAGGGATGAGGAGGTGTTGGAGGTGAAGACGGGTGATCCGGTGCTTCAACAGCGACTGCTGCTCCACGGTGGTGGTCATGCCTCGGGCTCCAGGCCCTCCCAGGCCCATACCATTGCCAAAACCCAGGAAGAGGCTAGTGCTGGGCTGGGAGGAGAAGGTGGATTTGAAGCAGGGAGGATGGTAATGGGCAGAGAGAGCACTGTAAAAAGTAATGCTATCCTTTTATTTGATTTTGTATTATGTGGAGAGGCATTATGTTAGTTTTGTCAGTATTGAATTTCACTTTTAAATTTCGTATGATACTGTGAAATGTATTTGCTTTGCGCATAAATAATATAGAATCAATCATTAAAGCTAAGGAATTGTTCCAGGAAGTTAATAACATTTTTTGTCTGTTGGTGAATAGACAAAACATTTTTGTATAATACTGCAGTTATTCTTGATAAACATTTGAACATTTTTGATGCCACTGTGTTACTTCTTGCAGTGAGGATAGCTGAGGAGGTGATCCCCCACTACGCCCAGCAGCTGAGGGAGCGTGTTCAGCCTGACATGATCACGCTTGGCAGCCTTTCACTGCAGCAGGTCAGGGCTACAAAGAGGAATATCTGTGTCATCATTGCATACTCACCAGCACATCAGCCATGTCCATTATGCTGTGTATCACTGGCTTTGGCTAATGGACCTAGAGTGCGTTCATGTCTGTGTGTACATTTATCTGTTTTTGTCTGTTCAGAAGGCAATGTGTCTATGTGTTTTACTGACTTGGCTTCCTAATTTTCTTTCTCTTTCCTCCCATATTTGCTTCTTTGCTCTACTTTTTGTCCCTAACCTTATTTCTCCTCCATTAACTTGACACAAGTTCTGCATTTCATTTTCAGTACTCAAGGTCGCAATCTCAGCTGAATGCACTCTTGTGAAATTAGTTTTCATCCAACATGCATTCAAGGTATTTCAGAGTTTATATAACTCACTCATCCTCACCTCAAAAATCAGTGCATGGATTTCGATACAGAACTCCATGATCTAAGGATATCCTCACATAATTTATTTATTTGTGGAGACATTTCTCTTCTGTCTTTGAACTTTGTTTTGCATTTGTTTCTGACAGAAGCTGAATTTTTTTCATTCTTTACTAATTTTGTGGTCTTTTCAGGAAAAATAGAGCGTGACTACCTTTTTTTCCAGCTGGGGAGTAGGGATTTTGCGAACTAGCATTAAGATATGAAGCTTCTTTCAAAACAAGTGTTTGTATTCCATCAGTCAGAAAAAGAAATGGGAGTGGATACAAGAAGATGGGGGTTCCATTGTGTTGGCAAATCTAGATTGCAGAGAAACCCAAACATTAACGCATGTGTACACAGAATACAGAACTTCTATCCACTGTATTTATAGTTATAATCTCACTTGAAAGGAGAGTAGGAGTATCAAATTATATGAATAGGAAGTAAACTTAATTGGGAAAAAATGGTTCAGCAATGTCTTACCCTCAATTGGAAACCACAGCAACAGTTGACTCATTCTCTCTCACTGGATAATCAGTGGCATCTACTGTGTACTGTATCAGTATTGGGATCAGTGTTATCTTATTCTGTCACAATATGTGTGCGCTCTCCTACTGTTTCCACACCCACCTCCCATTGAAAACACATTATCCACCAGAGATTTCACATCTATTTTAAAAATAATAGTGTTTTTCTTCTTTCTCTATTCTGTTGTACAAAGCCTCTACAGAGCGAGACGCTGTCACTTAGCAGTGTCGGTGCGTCTGAATGGGGAGAGTGAATGTGCTGACTGAATGTAAAACTGGCAGAAATACTCATCAAACGCTACATGTCTTTAGGGTCTGGCTCAGTATAGATTGCCTGCAGATTGCAGTTGCTCCTTGTGCTCAATTCTGCTATTATGGAGCACTGCACTGTTTCATAAAGCTGCCTCTAAAGAAAGTCTGCATGTGTATTTACATGTATTTTTAGCGAGCGGCTTTGAAGGGACCAGGGAAGAGGAGACAGTGGGCAAAGAGAAAGAAGAGAATAATGGCTTTCTTTACTGGTAATGTTAAGGTAAAGATCCATGTATTGTACGTGTGCTGTATGAAGGATGTGTTGTTTTTTTAGTTATAGGTCTAACCACCCTCAGGACATAAACTTTGAGACTAAATACTGTTTATAAGTCTTTTATGAGCTTAACACATTAATCTTTTTTTTTTTTCATTCCATAACAGAAACCCATCAAATTCTTGATGGTTACGAATTTGGCTTAAAAATATGTCAATACAGTCAGTCACAGAAATTAATATCTCACAATATAATTTAGACTGATGTGGTGTAAATTGTAAATGTCGATTAGCTGATAAAGTTAATGATGGTTAACACGTTAACTCTGTATGTTAATATATCCACTTTAATATTTCAAAGGATCCCTATTCACAAAAAGACTCTGACGCAGCAGGAGAGGAAGCACCACAACCCAGGCTGAACACATTGCTTGAGTGGTAAGTCCAGCCCATTTCATATTTCTCTCCATATGTACAATTGATGTCACATGACTGTAATCACTACTTGTGTGAAAACCATTTGTATTCCCACTGACGTTCAAAAAGGAATGTAATTCATATATACTCTGCATGGTTTCTCCTGTCAGCAGGAATTGCATTGTGGGTAGTTTGGCTTGGGGGAATAGAAATCTGTTCGTGTCATTGGAGGCTTGGAGGCACATCAATTCTTGGTCCATCCACTTTAGGATCACACATCACATCACATAGCGAGAGCCCCACAGGCAATTCACTTAGCATGTTTAAGTTTTTAGTAATTATGGACTACCATGCAAGATGACATGATAAAATCAAGAAACTACTATACACATCAGTATCTTCTCCTGTGTTTGGTTGTTTTATGGGTGGGTGGTTGTCAGACACCAGCCTTGTCAGATGAATGTGGATCGGAGTTTGGCAAGATGACCTCCTCTCGACAGCCTTGAACCCTGTAAATTCCTTCTGATATCAATGGTGGGTGGCTATTAGACATGGGAGACTTTCTATGCATCACCTAGGGCTACATCTGCCTGAAATTGGATGAGAAATGATTTCACTTTTTTCTCTCCCCAAGCCTATGAAAGGAAAAAAAAAAATAAAGACGAGACGTGGAGCTGACTGGTGGTTTTTGTAACAAATGTGTAATTCATTTGTTTCCACTGTTTCTGATTTAATGGAGGTCGAGTAATTGCATTAGGAAGCACACTGTGCCTTGTTGTGAACTGATGAAAGCACATGTAATACTTTTGATAGGCGAACAGAGAGGAGGGAGAAAAAAGAAAGAAAGACCCAGTGCCTGCCTTTGATGCCGAGCATTTATTTGCTGAATTATCCTTCCTTTTACAAGCATCTTATCCCCAGTCACAGGCAGGCCAGGGCCCCTGTGATATTGCTTTATTTTGAGGAATTAAGAGAGGTGGCGAGGAGACAGAGCGAAGCAACCGTTTATTACATTACCACTGATAAGATTGAAAGGCAGAGAGAGAGAGAGAGAGAGAGAGAGGGGTGGGAAGGCCAGGTGGGGGTTTTTGTGGTGTTATTAGATTGAGTTGATACAGAGTGGAACAACAGACCAAAATGCAGGTGGCTGTTAACAGGGTTAGCTTCCTATATTTGTGCGTGTTGTATATGTGAGTGTGTTTGTGCACGTAGCAGCAGCACCATCGAAAGCCCGTCACGCAGAATGCTGGGGGAAGGCCAAGAAGAAGAAGCTATGGCCAAATTCGACCAGATGACAAAGCTCCCAGAGTCCTCCTTTTCAACATCACAGCCCATGTGGCAGGTAAGGTCTGTTAGGTAGTGTGACTGTGGACAGAGAAACACACACTCATAGGAAAAATAAAGCACACAAATGGGAAGTGACATATCCCTTAGTCTCTAAAAGGGTTGATTCACAGTAGAAGATACTGGTCCTGGTGTGTATACAAATCTTTAAAAAAGGCAGGGTTGTTTTTTCAAAAACAGTAAAATGATGAAATTATGTGAAATCCTGTGTTGAATGGGACCTAAAGTGGGAGGTGGAGGTGGGAGAACCCTAAGATCCGGTGTAGCAGTGTAGTGGGGAAAAATGACTCACCTCAAAAAAATTCCTAAATTGATTTACCGTACCGCACCGGTAACTAGCAAGACATAGCCAGGTTGCACATAAAACAGCTATTTGTTGAGCTCGTTTTGAAACGTTAGCATGTTAAATTACCTACCACTTAAGAAAAAAGCAACTCTGTTTATGCTTGCTCCCCTTCTGTAGCTTGCTAGATGCTAAAAATACAAACACAGCATGATATAGGCTTCTTGTGTGTGTTAATGTACTGACTTCTGGATACATATGCGCTCATTGGCAATTATGCCAAGCTCCTGAAAACCGTAGAGACAAACACGTCAAGTTCACAGAAATAGAAACTTCCGCATCCTGTCCCGACTTCCATAATAAAATGTTAATTTTGTACACGCACATCACTCCGTGCCAGCGCAATGAGCTGTCAAGAGAGAGAGTTCCTATGCTTCACCAGTCATTCTGGTGTGCAAGTCCAATGTGTAGAAGTGCTGAAATCAAGGACCACGTGCATTGATAAAATTCTGGATGCCCTGAGTAGCGCAGAATTCTTCCCAGCAATCGCCCTCACAAGTGAAACCTACCAAAATAGACTACATGAGGAGGATAGAGACAGCCTTTATTAGTACCTAAGGATGATCTTCAAGCTGTGTAATATGCACACAACATTTCAACACCTGATGCAGGCTACAATGAGTGATTTAGTATTGGTCACCATTGGTTTCCGCCCTAAGGCATAGGTACAAGATCCTGATAAAATTAGTGAAGTGAGTACTGTAAAAGAGCTTAGGTCCTTTTTCGGATTTTGGAGTTACTAAAGGAGGTTTTTTGAGTGTTTTCCCAAATTGCAAGGCCTCTTCACAATGTTGAAAAATGCTTGTGTCAAAGGGTTGCCAGGTCAATAGTGTTTAAATAGTCTCAAAACTTACATACAGAAAAACCATGCATGTTCATGTGATACAAGTACACAGAACAGATCAGTAAGCAGAAAACCTTCCTTGCAAAGGACCGTTTCTGCTCTGTTCACAGAACAGTAGCCGCGATCGCACAGCATCCTTGTATACAATTGGGGTTACATGACAAGGGGCTGTCATGAGCACTCGTTCAACCCTGCCTATGCGCTTGCACCAGCTCATCACTTGCTCACTCGTGAAGTTGACTTTTGAGACTTTGGAGGCAGGGACAGTGGCTGGTGTCTCCACTCTGTCACCTGTCAGCGCCTGTGTATGCATATAACCTTACCTAGCCTTACTTGTTGTCAAAAGTCAAGATTAAGCTTTTGCTAAGCAAAGTGTTTCAGGAAAGGATGTTCATAGAAGATATATCTACTTCCTTTTTGGTTTCACTAGTGTTTTTAGGTACTTTAAAGTGGAAGATGAGTGTTATCACTGTGATTATCTTGAACTCTGAAGATTATAGAATCAATGCTGTTGTCTATTGAGTGCAGTTGAGGAATAAAGGTAAAAGCAAAGGATTTTGTTCTGTGTCTGGCCCCATCATTCATGACCAGGCAATATATTTCAATATTTTTTTCCTGCTTTGTGTGGAAGGTGTCTGTGGTTTTATGAATCTAAGTAACAGGAAAGAGGAGTCTTTGGAGGTGAAAAACAGGAGCAGAGAGAGAGGAGAAAAACGAACCAAGTGGGAAAGAAGGAAGCAGGAGCTTTAGCAGTAGCATCTCCAGCTGTGGGAGGAGTGTGTTGTTGTGTTGCATCTGGGGAAGAGACTGCCATGCCACCGTGCTGGCTTAAAGATGTAATGAATCTTCAGTCGGGGGCTTTCCTTCCAGGGTGACAACTGGCTTTGAGGAAGGTTGTAAATGCAGGGGAGATTGTGGTATAATTCCTCAGACTGGCATTTGTGCCCCCCAGTCACCATTCGATTATCTCCCAAATTGCTGTGTTTCACTGAGATAAAGATTTTTTATGGCTTGCTGACTTGAAACAACCGGCACAGGCAGAATAAGGGGCAAAAGAGGGAGAGGGAAAGAGAGAAAGAGAGAGAGAAACCAATGGCCAAACCTGCCACGCATAGTAATTTCCTTTGGTAAATGACAAAATCTTTGTTTATTTGACATTTCCCTAAAATTACTGCAGCGAGATGAATCTGAAATATAAAATGTCACATTTGGCATGCAAAACTATGAAAATATATTTCTGTGCAAAATTCATGGAGGCATTTAATTTAGAATGTGTTTAATAACTAAGGCAGCCTGCATCAGTAATCCTGCCTGGAGGTCCCAAAAAGATTGTCATATTTATTCTCTCCTTTCTTCACCCCCCTCCTTCATTCTGAAGCCAAAAAATTTTAAGGGTAAATGTTCATTGTTAATTAAGATTTACTAATTAAAATGAAAATAATTAACGAGAGAGCTTAATCTCTGAATATTAGCCCATACTTAGAAAGAAAAGAAGTTTTTGTATGCAGCATTTCCTGTCTCTATTAAGAGTACATTTTGTGTGATCAGTCAATGTGTGGAAAGCCCTGAAAAGATATTTCAACGAAAGGACGGCCGCTTGCCAGCAAAACCACAGAGGATGCCTTGCTCAAGCCTTTGATCTCATCTGTAGGAGTACTGTAATGTTATGGCACTTTAGGCACTACTCAGGCTTGGGGCAAACAAACCACCTCTGATATGGAAAATTGGCTCACTCCACCTTTTACCTTCGCCTTGCTGTCTTGACTGTCTGCTGTCTGTTACGATGCCTATGCAAGCATGAGGGCTAGATAATAACAATACCCGTTAAAGACATACATAGTGTATATTGGACACCAGTGTGATGTCATTATTTTTTATTTTCTTGCTTTCTTCTCTTCTTACTCCCCCCCCCCCCCCCCCCAACACACACCACACACACACACACACACCCCACCCCACCCCCCCAAATGTAAGCTGTGTGGGCTAAACTGCTTTGCCACCAGTTATACTAATTTCACTTTTGCCTAAAATGCTTTAGTTGTTTTGGCATGCAAGATGCTCACAGTAGGGAGATTGAAGGCATTACTGCAAGGCTCAGCACACACCTTCCCCCCTCACAGACTGGCAGAGTAATGGGCACCACCAGCTGCTGCTGCTAGGTAAATGTGTTTGTGTGAGTGTGAGTGTGAGTGTAAGTGTGTAAGTGTGTGTGTGTGTGTGTGTGTGTGTGTGTGTGTGTGTGTGTGTGTGTGTGTGTGTGTGTGTGTGTGGTGTGAGAGGAGTGAAGACTGTGACAACACTGTGCAAAAATACTGTTAAACCGTAGACTGTAAAACAAACACTGGACACACTATGAGTGCGTGTGTGCTTGTGCTTGTGAGCACATGTAGCCCCTGAGTGGTACTGTCATTGATTAGAATCAAGGGCTTTAATTGCCACGCACATTTAAAAGGTGCCCTTGGGAGTTGATCAACACAGTGTAAATTTGAGTACATTAAAATAAATGGGCATTAAGAGATGCAACTTTAATAATAAGAGAAAAGCAGTGCCAATGTTAACTCTTGCCTCTATCACATCTTTTCTGCTTCTGGAGTTAGCAGGCTAGGCAGGTAGCGACTCACTGTAAACTGCGCTGAAGACATAGCTCTGATCAGAGGGCATATTATAACCTCTTGTGTTGTAAACACAACAATGGCTGAAGCTCTTGTCAAGTGACAATCACCACTCAAACATAAGACATCAATACCCTCAGTAGGTACAGTACTGTAGAACATGTACTGTCAAAATTTTTGGCATCGACATGGTAACATAAGTATCAGTTCTTGTGACATCTCCATACTGAACGTATGCCATGCATCCCAATCATGTCATATAGTGCTTCATTCATTCAAAACAGGCTTTTATTTTGAAAGTCATCCAGCCAGCCAATTACACTTAAAATGTATTTTCTAGGAGTTGAACTTGAAGATTAGTTGGTTGTGTCCTTGAGATACACACTTAACTGCTAAATTGTTAAGTGAAGATCGGTAGATGGAAGCTGCAGCTGTACTGGGCATGTCTTACATATAGTAGACTATTTGACTATGCATCTGGAAAGAAACACAAACATTGTTCAGCAAAGATACCTGAAGTGAAAAAGATGACTCCAAATAAGTGGAGGATTATATCATCAAATACATAGTTGATATCCAGGCATTATTTAGAGGTTACGAGTTCAATATGAAGAACCAAGTAACTGTATGTCTACTGATGGCAGCAACAGAAAAATGTCTTCTTACACTGTGGCCATGCTTTCTTAATAGTAAGTAATGTTTCATGGTATGGCCTGCGTACCATGCAGGAAATGTGGGGGGAGTGATAGGTAAACTCCTGATGGAAGTTGTGGTTCAGGGGGGATGTATATTAGATAACATATGTTTTGTCAGTGTGTTAGCTCCAGTGTGTCAACAATTTGTTTGTCTTAGAGGCAGGTGAACTATTTACTTTTTGTGTGATGATTGATGTTGATGTGGTAAATTGCAACAATCAACTAATAGGCATGACAATACTAGCTCAATGCAGTTGATAAGCAAATGCAGATTGGCAACATTTACCTGCTAACTGAAACTATGGTCTTATTATAAGGACTAGAAAAAAAGTTGATAAGATCTTGCAAGGAGATCTCATGTTCTGCACTTTGTGTGTTATAGGTGAACCAGAGCACAACTCCCCAGCCTGTGGAGGTGTGTGTGTGCTGCCTAAGAGCCACCAGAGACAAACTACCCAGGGGCCTCTACACTGTCAGTGTGGCCCTGAACAGCCGTCTGGCGGGTTCAGCCCTAGCTTGGTGCAGTAAACAATGGACTGTGTCCACTGAGCCGACTGAGCATCGGGGCCACTTCTACAACACAGACTTGCACATCAACCAGAGCGTGTTCATGGTGAGGAATTTTTGATGAGATGTTGGAGAAAAGAAACTGTAAAACATGAATCATGATACTGTAACAATTTGAAACCCAGAGTATTTTAAGATAAAATACAATCCACAAGACATCACAAATACCTTGCTGTTTATCTGAATTTAGATGAATTGCTTAAAAAGATAAGCCATAACTCCAGTGTGCCAAAGCATAGATAATTCAAAAAAAAAAAACATATCTGTATTGACATTCACAACTAGAGTTGCAGAATTTATAGACACTGAAATGTTTTCATTCAACACGGAAAATCAGTCTGTGATTTGTGAATTTTATTGAATTTTATTAAATAACAACCCTTTCATTTATATGATGCATGGACAAGCTGCTTTGAATATTTGAGTTTTTTTCTGTTTCACTAACAAAATGGAATAAATATAAGCATGTTATCTGAAAGCAATTTTGATATTTGGGGACCCTGAATTAAAACACTCACTTCTAACGACATGGATAAAGCCTTTCACTAAAATTTTTAGTGAAATGTGATCTTAAAGACAAACAATTCCCTCAGATAGAAGCAAACAATAAAATAAGCTGTGCTAATATGACAGAACCTTCCATGCTGCATGTTTAGTTTTTTGTTTTTGCCGTAGTATTTCCAAATCCCTCTTCCTCTTTCTGTTTCCCATGGTTTCATCAGTTGCAGGGAAGATGAAGCAGATTCTAGACTGAATGGGTTATGAGAAGTTATATTACTGTAAAAGATGGCATATGAAAATATGCCACACGCAGCCTCTAGGTTTTTCTCCGGGAATCTTCATATGAATAAAACAACAACTTTTCAAACATGACATTTAATCCATGCATGTAAATCAAACCCAAGATCAATTATTCATTTATATAAGGAAGTAATGTTTTATTGGAATTGAAACTAAGTACAAATGCAGTGAAAAATTTAGTGTCTTTTCTACATGTCTTTGAGTATCTGTAACTTAGCTGAGCTGGATTGGGGGTTTTGGGTAGGGGTTAGGCTGGGGGTTGGGGGGGAGCAAAAAAAGAAATTAAATTATAGAGAATTAACTCATACAAGAAAAATATCTCAAACTCTACTTCAAACATGTTTTCACATTTGGTCCTTTTGATGAACCAACTCAGCAGATTGCATTAGATAAAATATATGCACATTTCATGACCACTTTTCTGAACCTCTTCATACGAAGGAAAACATCCTCTATAGAAGCTGCAGTAATCTTAAACACGAAATACACATTTAGGATGGTTGATATTGACCGGTAGATTAGAAATCCTTGTTTGTGTTTATTCATTGACGTGTGCAATACAGTACAAAAGACTCACAAGAGAAACCTTAAAACAGAAGGCACTTAATCCGGTGTCCCTCCTGATCCCATAGAGTTTTGCACCAGCTCAGAGAGGGCTTCGTCAGTGTTCTGATAGCAACTCTAAAGGCCTTAGCTGGAGCATTTAGCATATGTGGACACTGTCAATGTACTGGTGGGCGTATTCACTGCTAGAGCATCCACATAATATTGTCTATTGGCTCCCATCAAACATAAAGGATGGGGTAAAAGCTGGCATAAACTGAATGCAGACCTGGGATCTGATTCAGGGGTAAAAAAAAAAAAAAGGTTTAAGTACAGCATGATAAATGCCTCATGTCACTCTTCCTTTCCTCCTTTCCTCCACAAACCCTCAGCTGTACTTTATAGACAAACCTGTTGTTGTTGTCCTCATTGATAGTGGTGGAAACGCTGATCAGATTTGTCTCAGACTATCAGGATTGGCTTGGATGTTTTCTCTCTCCTGTTGCCCACACGATAGCATGCAATTTCAGGAGTGCTTGCAGTGCCTTCGAGGAGGAAATGAGGAATTATTGATGGTAGGAGGAAGCCAGGAGCTTATTTTCCTTTCCTCCCTTTCTCTCGCTCGCTCTTTTTTTTTCATTCACCCTTTGCTTTGTGTGTCTGGCTTTGGATTTAGACACAAACAGTGCAGTTCAGTTGGAGATGTCTTGGATATGCTGGCAAGGGGGGGTACTTGAAAAGAGTTGAGCCTACAGTCTTTGTGCAGTATTCACACCAAATGCACAGATGTGTAACATTCAAAATTTTAATTTAAAAGAAAAATGATGAAAAGTTCTTGTAAGTATGTTTTGGGATCCATGATTTACTCTTGTATTCTGTCCCTCTTTAATCTTTTGTCCTATGTTTTGTTAACTGAGCAAGATGAGTTAGACATTTGACAATGCATTTAGTCATCTTTCACAATGATTATAATGATTTTTTCCACACCCCTTTTGTGGTCACTTGCACTCTTTTTTATAAATAAATATATATATATATTTTTAAACAGAATATTTCTAGTTATTTTAGAGGCTCCTCCAACCAGCAGACATAGCCCTCTGATGCACATAATCCAGTCTCACAACCCTCACAGTAAAACCTCACTTCCCACATGCGAACATATGCATGCAGTACAAGCACATAAATGACTATTTATGCAGGTTGTATTTCTTACAGTAAATTAATAATATAGAATATCCTCAATATTCATAATCTGTGTTATTATTCCATAAATTTGTGTCCTGAGTCATACAGTACTGCCGATCATGCATACCAACAGCAGCATGAAGGTGGGAGGGATACGCATGATTTATGTGTTAAAACAAGTCCTCTGCTTTTTCCATTACAACTAATAAAGGGATAAAATATTTCCACCCAGTGATGGATGGAGTGGCACACACCTCACTGTCAGTTCATTTTTAAGCAAACCCACCATTCTCTGAGCAAATACGAATGTTTGCCTTTGACTGCTAAAGCACTAATACATTTTGCTTCATGCAAGTTACCTTTAATATCATCAGTTTGATTGATGATGGCTTCGCTGTATCACAAATTCACTAACTGTAAATCCATAGCCTACAACGGCAATCTCAAGTTCTCCTCCACCCTCTGTTTGTTGCTGACAGTCTTTATCACTCCAACATCTCCTTTTAGGCAATTTGTTGAGTTGGACCGGTAAGAATGGCAGTTAAGAAAGCTCTAAAAAGAACATGGAAATAAGTTAAAGGAGGATTCAAGTCTAGGATGTAGATTAAGTGGCTCCCTGAGGGCTCCTGTCCTGTTAGTTACCCTCTGTGTTTCTGTTTGTCATTGGCTTCGTGGTTGTGAGCAAGTCTATGCGCGCTTACTCATCATGTGCCTGCAGGCATGTGTTCACCTGAGTGGAACTGTGAGTGACTTGTGCCTTTCTATGTTTCTGCAGATCTTACCTGCAGCCTGTGAGGTTGTCCCCTCCATGGTCCTGATATTTCAACTCATTGCACTACGAGGAAACAGCAGCCACATCAACTCTGTAGTGGCTTGGGGGGCATTTCCTGTTTGTGGCCCAAGCTTCAGTCTGGTCCAGGGCAGGTGGGTCATTTGCAGATCAAAGTTAGCTGTTGCACCTCAAGGACTTTGTATTTATAAAAGTATCTATGAGTATTTCAGGTCATATAATCACTATGATTACTGGCAAAATACAGCAAATGAAATTATAATTAATCATCAGATTAAATAATTTAAATATAAAAATATTTATATAATAATATAATTTATAAAAATAAAGTATCCAAACTGAATATTCATGAACATTTTGCTCATCATGCATCTTGTTGTACAGTGACTACCACTGGTTATGTGTCATCAAACCAGGTTCAAAATCCCTCTTCTCAGGGGGGAGCCCAACACACAAATGGACCAGTTTAAAAAAATTGAAGGCCTCATCTCCTCTGATCTCGACCACTGGCTGTGCAACATGTACTTCCAGGTGTGTGTTTAGGTTATGGTTCTGACTAGTTCTGAATGTTAAACTATATTCATATATGTGTTTGTCTGCCTCTTTTGCATGTGCATCTTTACCCCCAATCTGACCCTCCCCCGTATTTGGGAGACAACATGGTTGATCTGGACAGATGGGGGTTTGCGTTTTGGATTTTCAGTGATACAAAGCTTTTATAGAGAATTTGGAATTTGGCCCCAGAGGGCAAACAAGAACCACATCTTCACCCAGCAGTTCTGGATGCATGTGAGCTGCTGCATTGATCAGATTAGTAAACATATTATTTGAATTAAATACCAGAGTAAAGCTCTCTGTCTCGGGTTTGTCTCTTCATTTGTCCCTTTTACTTTGACATGTTGTTTGTATTACTGCATTATCATTACAGTTGTCTACAATTGCTTTGATTTCTGCAGCCATATTTTTGAACATAGCATGTACAATATTCATATTAGCCACATTTATGGTCTTAATTGAATTATTTTAGGCCATTATGACACACTATGACAACTACTTATAGTAAGCTATATCTGCAGTTTGATCACTAACACCTGCAGTGTAAATACGCACACATGCTGTTTTCCCACAAACTATGGTGATGCAATGGAATTATATGAACATAACTACTAATGACATAAACTTGAAGAGGATGTATTAATGTTCACTGATCCCATATGTAGACCTGAAGCACATGCAGGCAAACCTACCTCCATGTTTGTTGTGTTTCAGGTTAAGAGGCTCCCGTCTGAAACATCTACGGGTCCACAGTGTGGCCTCACTGTATCGATACCCCCTGCTAACCCCCCAGTCATGCCCCAACCTGAGGTCAATCATGACCACCCCCAGAGCCATCTGCCACTCCAGCCCCAGCCCCTATCACCGTCCCAGCTCTGTGTGCAGCCCATTCATCCCCAGCCCCAGTTATACCACCAACGGCAGCCACATGCAGGCCCCAGCAGCAAAGCAGGAGAGCCCGCTGTGGTATATTGTCACCGGGGGTCTCCTCTCCACCTGTCAGCTGATTCTGCTTGCTCTTCCTCATCTCTGCCAGGTAGGGGTCCAATGTTAAAACCCCCAACTATGCCACAGTGGGGAGAAAATGTCACCCTAATGTCACCAGCATTGGGATGGGAAGAGTGGCAGGCGTCACTTAGAGCAGTTCTCTGCTGAGGTGAATGTGCTTGAGGGTAGGGTTGGGTAGAGACAGTAGACTAAGCTTGACAGACAGTGGTTACATCAAACAAAAGGTGTTTTCTCAGTTGGATTTTATGCAAAAACCTAACAGATATACTGTAGCATTAGTGTTGATTCAGGGAAATCCAGTATTTGAGCAGCAAGCACAGACACTGATAGACCCAGCTGATAGACTTGTAACACATTTAGATAAAGCTTTTTGATAATACACCTCCACTTCGATATGTAAACAAACCCTCTTTGGTATTGACATGGACGGCTTTATCTAAGCTAATAAAATGACACCATTTTGAATTTTAAGTATATTTTTTCTTTTATTGTTGTACTGAAAATATGTATTGGCCAAAATTAGCTGTACCACATAACAGTACTCATAATACCGTTATCAAGCTATTTAAAATATTGTGTGAATGGACAGTGGGTACTCTGGCTGACACGTTTAAACTCAGCTGAACTTGACTGTTAGATGTTAAGATGTAAAATAAATACATATGAGAAATATTGGCAGTCTCAGTGTGCCTTACATACATACAGGGCAATGCAGTTTCATTCATATAGTGCCTAATGAAGCAAAACGGAATATATTTTGACAAAAGGGACACAAATTGTTGCATGATTTTGGCATTATATGTGATGCTTTGATACACTGATTAACTGCACAGTAATGGAATACTGATTATTATTGTTATTATTATTTATTTATTTATTTTGTTTTTTGTTGTTGTTTTTTACCTTGGTAGACATTGCATTGCTAGATAGTACATGTTACATTAAAGAAATGTGTGGACTTCTAAGTTATTCATATAGAGCAGTTTTTGGTATCTCTCCTCTAGTGGTTTTGTAATATAATCTGATTACCTTTATTTCATACCATGGAACAGATGATGAACTGATTTGAAATAGGAAATGAACCACTGTGTTGATTACACAGTGGGTTAGTGGTTAGTGTTTCCTCACAGTAAAAGTGGTCTTTCTGTGTGGAGCTTGCATGTTTCCCCTGCATGTGATTTTCCAGTTTCCAGTTCGAAGACATAGGTTAGGTTGATTTGAGACTTAACATTCCCAGTTGTTGATTATATTACAGTGTCTTAGCCCTGTGATTGACTGGTGTTCTTTTGCTTTTTTCAGTGCATGCTGGGATAAGCTCCAATATGATTCTGCGTAATCATCAAATCATCAAATGCGCAGATCACTGATTCTGATGTTGTTGTCCTGCTTATCTGGGTCCAGGGAAGGTCACACAACAATTGTAACCACATCTAGAAGTGGTTAATGACTTATGTTAATAGTTTTTGTATCTACTTACTTGTTTTAAAAACACACTTTTTTTATCTCCCAACTAGTTTCATGTCATCCAGCATCTTGGTCATGGCCAGAAATCAAATACAGACTCATTTGGTATTGATCTACTACAAAGACGACTGGCTAGCGTCTTTGTTATTAATACATCCCCCTTTTTTTCCTTTTCTTTTTTTGGCATGCACAGCTCATCTTTATTTAACAGTCCTCAAAAGTTTCTGGGGTGCTCTGCTTTAAACATCACACAGGCTTTTTAATTACAAATGAGTTGTGACAGGTCTGCTGGGTAGCACCCTGGCCCATTTTAAACATGATGCCGGCTGACAGCTTGGCAGTGTTCTCCCAGCACTGAAACATGTGGAAGAAATTGGTCTTTTACATTTCACAGCTTGTCGCTTCCTCCGCCGGCTGACCTGTGACCCCCCACAGAGATCCTAACGCCCACAAGGGAAGTGTCCCCAACAAACTGACTGCCTTTCCAGAGAGAAAGAGTACGAGGGAGGGAGTCACTCACTATGGGAGATTTATGTTCTGGCAGACAAGGCAAAAAGTACCAGGTTTCTTTAACACACACGACTGCATACTGCATACACACATGCAGCCAGGTGAAGAGGTTGCTTGAGAAGTGAACCAGATCCGAAGTGAACTAATGGATCAAAAGGTGTCCTGCACAACACCTCATCCACACCGTTCCCTAAGACAACCTGACGTTTCTGGATCATTTGCATACAGATCCATTCTTGTTGCATTACCTCTGGAATGATTCACGGTGTTTCGATGAGGAGATTATGAGAAGGTTGAAGGGAGCAATTGGACAGACAACTTTAACCTTGCCAAAAATGGAAATCCAATTCAGCGAGGAAAAGAAGAACAAATTATCCCCTGTTCCTCAGTCCTCCGTCAAGTCTGAGGGTTTCAGGCATTTCCTTTCCATTTCATGCCCTTCTGTTTCTAATGTGCGCTGTGTGGAGATCGCTTTCTCTGTTCATGTGACGGCAGGATTTTTGTCATTACCCATTTGTCTCAGAATCAGGACAAGTATATGGAGACCACTTGTCATTGCGATAACGTACATACAGCAGAGCTTGACAGTAAGACTGGAAGTTTGTATTCCTGAGGCCTTAAATTAATTAATCCCCATTGAAAAATTGCAGAGCGTGGTGAGGTATCTATTACAGAATAAAACCTGACATCGCACTCCAAGATAGTAACTGACAGGTTTTGATAAAAAAAATCTGAAGATTACTGTATGTGCTGTTGTGTGGGCATTGATGTTGTGTGTTGGAAGATAATAATTACCTGAGTTGAATCGTCCAAGCATATTGCAGTGTATTTGGATTTTTTTACATGGAGATTAGCTAGAGGCATGCTGGGTTAAGTGACCTTTCACATTAACTAAATGATCCAGTTACATTGGGTTTGTTTGAACCCAAATGACTAATTAGATTAGCATCTTGTTTCATGATTGCATTTTGTGGATCACTGTGAGCATGCAGATGATTCTGCCATACTGTATCACTGCTTCAATTCTCTACTTTTTTTGTTTATTTATTTTTTTCACAAATACATGGTAACATCCATCCCCTTGAGCACAGATGGTGATTTCGAGGATTCCTCATCTAATGTCTTCTTTGGAGCGGTGCCCTGCACTTTCAGGATGTGATCCCCTCCAGGCCGGTCCCAGTCATCAAGAGTTTCAAACCACAATGTTACATCATACCCTCTCAATCAGTCGCACTCACCAATTAATTCAACAATGTCTGGATTCTGACTGGATGGATTCAACCTTTGAAGCCTGTTTGCAGAGATGCATATGTGAACCCTCACAGTGGGAGTAATAAACAAGGCAAAAGGACCACACATGGAGGATGAATATGGAGCATATGGGACAAATATGCCCAAAAGTGACAGTTTCTTGCTTCCAAAATGCACTGATAATTTCCAGTTTTTGTGTGATTATAAAAGTGCAACCAGTGTGGTTCAGTGAACATGATGACTGTATCATTGAAACTGTAACACAAGATCCTGATGTGGACTCAGGGGTAATCCAAGAGTCACTGACCTTCGATCCCTCTGTAACTTTGGACCAGTCATCAGGCAATTAGAGGCCTAGGTGAGCAAGAACCGCCATCTCAGCCTGGTTGCATCTCACCAGTAACACAGTGATGGGATCTCAACAGCCTTCAGGCTTTTCTCCTTCCTTGGCCTGTTTTTTGTGAGTAAGCAGGAGAAAAAGATGTGTGTGGAGCTGTTGAGTTATGCATTTGTGAGGTACACTCCACACTCACTTTGTGTGGAGCTGTTGAGTTATGCATTTGTAAGGTACACTCCACACACACTTTCACATGTACATGTATGCAATATTAATATTTTTGTTTGTATGCCTTTCTGTGTGTGGGTGTGTCAGTCCAGTGTATGCACTGGATGAGTATGTGTGTGTGTCCTGATCTTAACACAGCTCAGAGCACAGGGGATAACAAGGAGTTTGTTGTTGGCCTTGAGTGCCCGGAGAGGCTGGAGTTGTGGCAGCTCCAGCACTCTTAGTTCATGGACGTAGCCCTTAGCTGTCGAAGCTGTCGAAGCTGTCGAAGCTGTCGATGCTGCCTCTGTGCTCATTCTGGTTCCACAGAGGCCTGCCCATTAGCAAGTGGGGCTGGGTGTAATGAGCGTGTGTGTGTGTGTATGTGTGGGTGTGTGTGTGTATGTCTGTACAGTCTAAAAAAACATCCTAATCCATGTGGGTCTATGTTAGTTCATGGTTGCTGTTGTTGTTGCTAATATAGGCTGAGATGTATGTGTGTGTATGTCTCTGTGTGTGTGTGTGTGTGTGTGTGTGTGTGTGTGTGTGTGTGTGTGTATGTGAGAAAAGGCAGCAGGCAAGGGGTTGCTTTGCTCTGTCTCAGACTGTCTGCATAGAAATGTGCTGAAATGTAATATTGTATATAATATAAAACATGACAATATAGTATAAGTGCCCTTCTAACTAGAATTAAAGCAATAAACTATTAAAACTATAAACTACAACTTGAATGAAAAAAGGTTGATTTCAGATGTTTTAAAAGTTAGTAATGCAGTAATAGGCAAAATCTTATTTCTGGATGAATACAAAACTCCAAAACTGACCAAGATCTCACATTTTGTATATCTGAAACAAATATTGATTGATTTCATGCCTCGTGATATAGTTTTCATGATATAACTCCTTTTGCCTTATAAGTACATTTTTTGTTTTTTTGAAGCACCTTCAGAGTGTGTGAAAACTATCTAGCCTGAATCTACTTGACTGAGGTGAGATTATTGGAATCTTAACACTGACATAAAATTGAGTTTACAATTATGTAATGTCAAGAAAATTTATTAATTTAAATTATTTTATACTGAGAATAGAACAAACACTCTACTCAAAATGTTTTTGAGCAAAGAGGAGGTGTTTAAAAACTACATATGTGTTAGGTTGAAATCTGATTTCAGCATCTTAAAATAGTAATGAGGAGTCTTTCTGCCATTTAAGAACATTTTAACTGGCAGAATGATTTCTGATGTGTTGCCTATATTTAAATTATTATTACTAATGTATCTAATCCCACAGCAAGAGAAAAATTATATCATCGCACAGGTTCCCATATGTATCATATAGATGTGACTTGTTCCACAGGGGGAAACAAAGTTTCACACAGTGAGATTTTTACATGTATCAAGCTAAGGTTTACTTAATTACAACCTCCAGGCAACGCAGGAACCCTTTTTTAAATTCTGCGAATGTTAATATGCTAAATAATGCAGATCTCCGACTCTTCAAGCATGAGACACACATCTGGCGGCTTACCATTTAAATTACAGCAAAATAAAAAAAAATAGGAGTGAGTGAGTGAGACAGATACAGAGAAAAAAGAAAAAGAGGGTGAGGATGAAGAAAAAAACTTCCAAAGCAAAGAAGAATGGGAAAATGTATTACAACCAAATTCAATTTTCGCTTTTTCATCATTTCTTATTGCATACATTAGGTTGTTGTTGGGGCTGAAAAAGTTCAGCTCTGAGATTGTTGGAGACAGAGATGACTGTGCAGTGGGAGCTCTATAAGTTAACACTCCTACTTCTCTCTGTACAAAGACAAAAATGAGCCTTTGTTGCTTTTTGCAAGTCTCCAGATAGTACACCAAAACATCTTCACTACCTGCCTCAGAGTAGAAGAACAAGACAAAAGCAACACTTGCAGTGTGTTCAGAAATGCAAAGAGAATTTTATTTGATTTCATGGTACACTGCGAACAACGTGTTATTTAACAGTTATTCTGCTTGAATTGCTTTGTTTTTTAAGTGTATTTACAAATGTGGACTTTTCACTTATTTAAGCTCAATTTTGAATTCATTTTGCATAGCTAAATGTAAACCTTTTGACTTTTAGTGAGGTGAATTAAATTATTTTCACAATTCAGAATGATGATTTATTTCCATTAATTTTTTGTAGATATTTTATCAGTACTCTTGCTGTACACTAGTAATCATTTCGACTTTGTGATATAAATATTATTCAGCCACCCCTGATCCTCACTATGATTACTAGATGGGATTTTGAATGAAAACAAAACACAAACCTTCCCTTGTTTTTCACACTCACTGCACATCACTTCTCTTTTTTGGGATGCAGGGAAGAATTCCTCCTCAGGAGCCATTTCTGGAAACACTGGAGAAAAGGGTGATCCATGCAGGGTGAAAGCAGAGGGTGGGATTCACCACAAGGTAACACTCTGATTCAAGGGTAAGTGTTCCCACCCTTGAAATAACGCTTTCCCTTGCCTTCCCTTTCCGCCCCACACACCTCCCTGGCTTATTATCTAAGATTTGTCAAAATACATTTCACACTAACAGGTATTTTTCAGCCTTCAAAGCCAGTTTTGATCTGCTTGTCAAGCCAAAGCAGCTCAAATTCTGTGAAATCAGCAATGCCAGCAGGCCTCCCTTTTTTTCTCCAAGTCACTCTAAGTACGCCTCTTCCTGTGCTACAGAGGACTTAAGCTAAATTAATCAAAGCCAGCATGTTACCTGCCATACTTTGAAGTGGTAATTGCAAAATTACTCTGTGTGCTGATCTGGCATTGCAGCCTCCCGGTCCGCCCCTGCCATTGTGCCTCTGCTGTGGCCTTTTGTTGTTGTGATGTTTTTGTTGAGGTATTTAGAAGCCTATGAACATCAGGTCTCTGTCTCTCACACACATACACACATCCTCCCTTCCTGCCTTTCTCCTCTGTCCCTCCAAGTCTTCTTACTAACCTCCTTATTCTGATGTACAAGAGGCTCTTCAGGCCACCATTAATCAATGGTGACCTGTTAAATAAATGAGTTTGTTGATATGAGGTTTTATTTCTCTGCAGCCTCTGTAGAGAGCTCTTTTTTTTCTTCTCCTCTTGGCCCTATCTTTTAAACCTTGCTAACTCTGTCAAATGTCGTAGTGTGGAACCCAGTTGTCTAATGATTAAGTGGAGTGATCTTCAACCTGCCCCAGCCTGGGAGTGCTAGGGATCAGATTTCAACCCTTCAACCTGCAGTGCAGGCCTAATTAAAATGAATTTTCTCCAGGCGACCACTTTGCCCAGAGGGCAGGAATCCAGCTATATACGGAATCTGCTCTTAAGGTATTGCATTAAATTTATTGTCGGGAGACACCGGAGAACATTGTGGTTTATATATCTCAGGCATTTTTTTTTCTCTCTGCTTTCTTTCCCTCTCCTTTCCACCTTTTTATTGTGATCATCACTCTGGAATCCAAGTTTGCTTTGGCAAAGATTGCCCTATGAAAATGGATGGAGCCTTTATGGAGCTCTTCCCATTTACTACTTCTTGTGCCTAGTTTATCTCAGAGGGAGAGACAGAGAAAGAATGAGAAGGATGGAAGAGAGGAAAAGATGAAAAAAAAAAGGAAATGGAGAGAGGTAGAGTGAGACAGGGCTCAAAGAAAGAGAGAGACTGCTAATTCCAACTGTGGATCTCATTAACATACATCAGCGAGTATTTCACAACTTCAAGCAGAAAGGCACTAAGCCCACCCAAGGGCAACACAGGCAAGACTGACAGGGCCAGGGAATGCAAGCCTTTAACATGTTGGCGGCTTAACAAATAATATCTGCTCCCAAGTACCTTGGTGAAATATTTAAAACCCCACTTCCTAACTCCATTTGACTGTGTTTATAACGATGACAGTAAATGACTTCTGTGGAAAAAAAACCTGTGCCAGCTGCTCAAATATCACATATTCAACACCACCGTCACTGTACACACATTTCCCAAACGAACTCAGCTTGAACGATGGCATGCCGTATGCGATTTTACCATCATTCTTGTCTCTTGTCAATTGAGGCGCGGTTGAGATATAGGAGAGGCTCCAAAGTGCCACGCACACTGTCACTGTCACCGTGTGCATCCCCCAAGATAAATTCAGAGGCCTGTTTCCTGCTTTGATTACAAATGACATCCGTATGTGATCTCCCCGATTTCTGCTCCTCACAGAAGAAGCCAATCAAGAAGACAAATAGCTGCGGCCTCAGCATGAGCAGCAGCAGCGCACTGCCTCGGCAGGCAGACAAACAGAAGATGCAGCCTTCAATGGAGAACCTCTCCACGGAGGAGCTGGAGGAGTATACATTTTCCCTACAGTAAGTCTCACCACTCATTATCCTGCCTCAACCTTGCAAAATTCAGACGTGGAAAAAAAAAAAAAAAGAAAAGAAAAACTATGGGTGACAACTGGTTACTGTGCGTCACAGACAGCAGACAGTGATGTGCATGGCCTCAACCAGACAGATGCTGACAACAAAATGTGCCTAGAACACGTCGCGTACAGATGTAGATACAGTAGTCACAATGTCTTCAGGGGAAATCCTGAGTTTGCACCTGACATGAATTTAATCTTAAATAGCATAGTGTTAATTTGTTAAAATACAAAAAGTCAGAAGCAAAGTTTCCAAAACCTCATGGCTTAATCTGTCCTGGAAAACAGGAAAGCACGCTTTGTAAAAATGTGAGAAAGAAGGTAAATTCTTTCAAACAAAATCAAAAGATTTTCTATATTGCATTCTAAATACTGCCTCCTTTTTGTCCCTTGATCTGCATTAGAATTAAATCTGATTCAAATGTCCAGATAAAAAAAAGAGAATTCTAAGTTAAATTTTCATTTTGTAGTTTACAGTTTTAAGAGAAAATAATCAGTCTTATTCAAACTAATTTGGTTTATAACAATATTGCATATGATGCCAACCCAAACATTGCTTAACCCAGTGTGTCACTGTGGTTTAGCTGTTTCTTACTACTCTGACCAACAAAATGCAACAAAGGAGGTATGTTAAAAAAAAATAAAAAAAACTCTTTATAATGGCTTACAGCATTTGATTTTAATGAGAAAACGGGGATGTATGAAATATAATCAAAGCAGAAAGCACAGAATTCCAAATATTTGCCCAACAAACTTGTTAAAAGCAGCAAGGTGCAGCACTGTCTGCCCCGTGGAGCATCAAAATAGGCTGAGAGCAAAATTGCTTATTTCAATGAAAAAAGTCACAGGTATTTGTTTTTATTTGCACATCAACTAAATGAAGGGGAGGGGATTGCCACACACAATACTACACTTGGGGCGGGTGTGTGTGTGTGTGTGGGGTGGGGGGCTGGGGAATAGAGAGAGGGAGTCTATGTGTGTGAGACAGACAGAAAGAGAGGTCTCCCTGAAGACTTAAAAGAACCCATGTTTCCTCATTTCTGGGAGTTGGTAATTTATAGCTGCTGGTCACATATTAAACAAGATCAGAGACTACTCCCTGACATCTTCTGAACATACTTGGGGAATTCAAATGATTACCAGCGTATCCTGCCAATAAATGACGACACAGGGACTATCTTGAGGGAGAGTGAATACAAAACGAACACAAAACCTATGCAGGCTGCGCAGAAAGAGACACAATTAAATGGTTTTCACGATTATTCATAGTGCTGCTTTTTACCTCTGAGCAGTTGCCGGGTTCTGTGAGATGAGACATTCTGTCAGTTATGGCTAAGGATTGTATTGAGTTGGAGCCCTGGCTCTTCCCTGATGACCATTGAAGGTGCCGCTGCTATTGATTTAATCTTTACAAGTGCACACATAACAGTATCTCTGAGTTATAGGCTGTTTTTTTACCCTCACCTAATCAGAAAAAATAATTTGAAAGATACAGTGCCCTTTTTGGCTTTCACAATTAAGTTAAAGACACAGTCTTGAAGTCATACCCTCACCGTCTATCCCGCTATGCTTTTTGACTTATTCTGGGCTTCTCTACATTACCTGAGGACTGACAGAGATGCAGACAAAGGGGATTGTTTACATTTTTTTTTATTGTTTGCAGTCATTGATGTCATCTCCATCTCCTCTTCTGGCATTTTCAGAGTTGTGTTTGTATCCCTGGGTGTGTGTTTCCATGCAACCCTGCATGTGTGTTTGTGTTTATGTGGGGATCATGTCCTGACTGTGTGTGTGCATAATGTGTGCGCACATGAGTCTGTGTATACAAGTACTTTCTGTGGGATGACTATTCATACTGCAGTGATTGGGGGATATTACTGCCATCTATTGAGCCATAAGAGACTGAGCTCACTCAGATTTTTATAGACCGATGCAAATGTGCAATATCAGATGCTCATGCATTATTAAGCAAACACATAGAAACCATAAGATTCAGTTAGGACAGTCAGAGAATCAAACGAAAACTTTAACACAATGCATTCATTTCCAGCATGTCACAGTTAGGTGCACTTTATTCACCAAGAAAAATAAATGCACAGGAATGCATTGAAAAGAGGTAGGCTTGTGTATAGAGCTCCACATTATGTACTCATAAAAACAATAAATGTTACTCTCCATACAGTGCATACATTACACGCTGTGGCAGCAGACATGATGTCCAAGTGTGTGACAACTTAATGTTAAGAACTTAGTTGTCTAAAAATAAAATAATATTGTTTGAGCTATGGCCACAACTGATTTATAATGGAGATGTCAATCGCACAAAAGTTAGTGCAATGCATAATCATATATGTATCACCAATAACTTCTATTTTCCAAAAACGAAAAGATGATTGTGTCAGTTATTCAAACCAGGAGTAATAATGAAAAAAAAATTACTTCTTGTAGTGTTTAAAGTATTGTTCAGGAGTTTCGAATACACAGGATTTTATTTGTAAATAATACTTAATATTTAAGGTTTTTTATTTTGACAGGGCCAGTTGACTCTGTTTTTTATTTTATTTAATTTGTATTTAATTTTCACTTCATTGTTCTTGTTGATAGCCTCAAAAGAACATTTACCCCCCTAAGAAAGAAAGAAAAAGAGTACATGGTATATGGTATCATAATAACTGTAAACCATAAATTACAATTTCAAAGACAACACAACGTACCTTTTACTGCAAGTATTGACAACTGTGAGTCAGTTCAATGAAAAAGACCATGGAAACAAGCCAGGAATGATTCTTCTTCTTTTTTGTAGCGTTCCTTTGCTGCTGCTGTCTGTTTGAACATGCATGAAAGACTCTTGCCGACCTTCCAGCTTATTTGATGTCTGTGTAATCTTAATCACCTTTTTTTCTCACAGAATAGCAGTGAGCAAAATCAAAGCACTTGATTCAATACGGCTGTTGTAATTTGATAGGGCCAATTTAATGCTTTCGGATGGTGTGGCAACAACTTCTAGCAAAGGTAAACACACTCAGTCTGAATTAATTTTATACTAAAGAGGTTACTTTACACTAAGCACAGTAATAAGTAACAAAAGTTAACAGTAAAAAAAATCACCTACATCCTAACAAATTATCTATAGCTGTTTTTAGGAAAACAGCTCATCATATACTCACATACTGTTTTTGTTTTTCATGCATCCATGATTATTGTCAATTAGCCTTAGCATTGTGTTGCGTCAATTTCACTTAAGTATTTTTTTTCCTCTCCTTTTGAGGAGAGAAACCTGTTTTAATCAAAGTCATTCTCAAATAGCAATTAGATCTAATTAGTCCAATTATCAAGATTCTAATTACATTGAAATATACCCCCTTAATCTCATATCAATTATAGTATGTGTGACTTGTCCTGATCAGGAGACATGAAGAGAGTAACAGAGACTAGTAAAGACAAAGCTGTGTAGGAGGTAGAAGAGAAGAGCACATTCATTCTCCGGAGGCCAAATGACTGTAGAACTGATTCCATCTGTCCCCAAAGCTTTTACTCCAAAAGACAGTGGCCATTTGGGGATAAATGTCACTTAACCTTTATACATTTGTTTCATATTCAGAACTATTTTGTTACTGATTATGATGTTATGATTAGTTACATCCTAGTTTTCTGTTTCAATTAGATGAGTGATGAGTCAAAATAAATACAGTTTCGGCATCCAGATTCATAGCTAGTTAACAACACCATTAAGTCTGAGTTAAAGCTGCAGAAGTAATTGGAAAGTATTATCACCTGTACTGGACTCAGGCCCAACCATTGGCTGCGCATTCACTCACATGCCAACATGCGGTCTGTAGAACAAACACACACACAAACAAGCACAGACCTGCACTATGTTACTATAGTGGTGCAGTATGGCAGTGTAGGTACACTGATGCAAAACACACGCACATACGCTCGTTCTTGCTGTGGAGTCAGAGGGAACACACTGACCTAATTTCCCCCAGTTAGCTCGCCTCGTTGGGGACCAATGTTCATCTGCACCCATTTCCCCAACCGAGCCTATCAGAGCACTCACTGACTATGTGTCTCTGTCTGTCTGTCTTTCTGTGCCCTCTATCTGTTTCTTTCTGTATACATGCTTGAGTGTAAGATTAGCAGTAAAATATACAGTTACAGTTTTCAAGGCTGCTCATAAGCACTGATCTATGGTGCTAATTACACAAGATCTTGTGCATGTAGCATTGGTACCATGCACCCTGCAGTGTCATTACGTTGCTAAAGAAGAACCATGAACTATCATGGAGATAAAGCGGGATTGGCCTGCAGAAAAAAAAGTGAGAGAAAAAGAGAAAACCACCTGAAATAACAGCTAGTTCCCAGCTGTCAATCCCCTGCATACTGCAGCTCCCAATCACAACTCAGTGCAAGGGTCAATCAATTCTGATGTAATGCTGGTAGGAGAGGTGGGTGGAGATGGCGATGCTGGTCAACCCTGGGTCTCTAGTGCTTTCAGGGCTCTTTCCTGTTCTGAGGGAGCAGGAATGTGTCTGCACGTATGCATGCACAAATGCGTGCATGTGTGAAAGAGGGGCCCCTGGGTACTGCAACCGAGTGCACATGTTAGGGTTTTGTGCTGGATCACTTCGGCTCTCACAGACACACGCATACACAATCAATGTGTTGCTTCCTTTATGGAAATCAGAGCTGTCAGCTCCCTGACAGGCTAACATTGCAATATGACTGGTTAATCTGCTGTGATGTGGTTGTCAGTCAGAGCTGACTGCGGTCCCATTGGTGGTCTGGGTCAAATGAATGTGTTTCCCACCCTTATGTGTTGTATGAGAGAGGGAGGGGGTTGGTGTTCAGATAGAGAAAAAACCATGTGTGAAAGCATATGTGTGATTGTGTGTTATTTGTCCATGTGTGATTGTGTGTGTGTGTGTGTGTGTGTGTGTGTGTGTGTGTGTGTGTGTGTGTGTGTGTGTGTGTGTGTGTGTGTGTGTGTGTGTGTGTGTGTGTGTGTGTGCGTGCGTGTGCGTGCATGTGTGCAAAAGAGGGAGAGCTAGGCCAGAGGTGATGCTTCCCTCACACTCTTCCCTTTTCATCTCTAGTCATTCTGATGTGAACATCTAAAAAAGATGGCAAAAGTCAACAAACAACTCCCAAAGAATTTAAAAGTGGATTTTTACTTGTAGATACATGTTAGCTAATGCAGTGTAGTACAAACATTCACTAATGCCCTGTGCCCAGTGAAAATAAATATGAACTTTTAGGAAAACATTACTTACAGTCAGGTATAATAATATAATTGGCAAATTGTAGATGTCGATGTAATCAGCATTTGTTTGATATCTGTGTATAGGACATGAGTATGATGTTACGAGCACCATGTTTTTATTATTGTAACCATGATGACAAAGGTTATTCTAACCCAAACCATGATCTGCTGGTACGCTCCTTTGGGTCAGATCTGAGGGTTGGGACAAGAGACCTACATGGTGATTTAAGTTGCAGGACTTGTTGAATATGTTTGACAACACAAACCCATAGTTCAATCATAATGTTTTTCTAAGCCTCATAAGAAATACTGTCTCATCAAGATTTGATCCAGTGATATAAGCTGGTTTTTATGGACATTTGGAGCAATACAGGAAACAAGTGTTACTGCAGCATTATAAAACATTCAGAATATGCTCATGATACATATTGCCTATGAGAAAAAAGCTTAAGAAACTAGGTGAACAGTGTGGTTTTTGAAAGAAAGAAAGAACATGACAAGCAAGTCTGGCCACATCATGTGAAAACAACTATTTTAAGAGGCCTGGTAGAGGAAAATGAAGAGAGATCAAAACTATAGATGTCAGGTCTGCTCTGCGGCACTGGTTGTCTTTTTTTCCTGCTATTTTTTTTTGTCCACCATTCACTTAATTGCTCTCTACATACACACATACATATAACACACAGTTAGTCACTCTAGCTCATAATTATTCCCTCTCTCTCACTCTCACTCCCTCCTGTTAATTCTGTCTTCATCTCACTTTCTCTGCCTCTAATTTTCTCCATCTTTCTCTCTCCATCCTTTCCTCATTCTCTCTGTGTCTCTATCTCTCTGGTGACAATGTCCTGCAGTTATGAGGCAAGGTCAGAGAAGTGAAATCCATTTAAATACTGATGCAACTCTCTGGAGGCCCATGCTCAGCCTCTGCAGCACTCCTCCCTGTGCACCTCACCCATATTGATGAATAGATAGATTTCCTTAGAACATTTATTATTTGTCCTGCATTAATCATTCATTGTATTACAAATTTACGTGCACTGTGTTTTGTGTATTTTCTCAATGCCCTGATAAAAGTTTATAGCAAGAAAAACAACCTGTTCTTTATTGTTACGAACTATAGTGGTAGTTATAGTAACTGTTTGTGTAATGAGTGCCTATGAAGCCCCTGTGTGTTTGCTGATCCCAGGTGCATCTGCATTTGAAATGTTTCCACCCTAGTTTATGGTACACCAAGGGTCCATGTTTTAATCCTCTCTTGGTCTAAGTCAGGCGCTCCATAAAAACACCACATGTTGCACGGCAGTGAACAGCTACCTCATTTGTGCATCTAAACTATTCCAAGGTGTGTGAGGAGGCCAAAACACATTTTTGCAGGAGGGATTTGTTTGGCCAGTGCAAAACTGGACTCTCACTCATCAAGTGAGTGTTCTTGAATGGTCCTTTGGCTTAATAGGAATGCCACTGAACAAAGAATATTAGGGAAAATTTTCATTCATAGCCACGTAAGTGGTGTAATATGAGAATGACCAAGTCTTTGAGTGTCATCATCATCTCTGCCATTATATTGGGAATATGCTTTTGGTAAGAAGCAGGATGGGATCAGCTTTTTACTACACAACTGAATTTTTTTCAAATGTTTATTGTTTGTTCACTTTCTTGCTGAGGGTTTGATTCAAAAATCAATACCACACTCCTATCTGTGCTGTAAATGTGAAACTACACCCAGCCGCTGGTTAACTGGTTGACTGGAATCAGCTAGCCTACCTCACTCCAGAACTAAAAAAAATCCTCCTACTCACACCTCCAGCGCTCACAAATCGAGTTTGTTTAATAACCATGGAAAAAAAAGCATAACTAGAAACCATGGGATCACACCAGCATAACATGTTGATGATTAGTACTGAGTAGTTATTACTACATTATTACATGACTACTCAGTTGTTATTACTACATTATTACTTGAGTACGCAGTAGTTATTACTACATTATTACATAGAATGTAGCAGTAATTATTACATTATTACATGAGCACTCAGTAGTTTTTACTACATTATTATATAAGTGGAAGTTCCAGTTACAGTAGATGTCTCTAGGACCATATTTTGCCATGATTGTATTAGTGTTAACATAGATACTGACCATTTCATGGTCATTATCTTAGAATGCCATCTTCCAGAATTCATAACCCTAACTAGGAGATTTGGTTACCTACATGAAGCACACCACATAAAATTTCCCACATCCTACTTACTTACAACTGTAATGCGGATGTTATTTTTTCTTACTAATCTGCAGCTGGCTATATAATCATTAATTAATTTGTATCCGATTGTGATTATGTGCAAGCATTGTATCTCACACACAACCAGCTGATCAACAACACTTGTGGCCTTTTCCATGGCCCTCTTATGCTTGCCTGTATGTGAGAGCCTCTCTTGCATTGTAAAAATGAGCAGCCAACTATTAGTCAAACATGGATTCCTAATTAAGTGGAACATATTTTTTCACTGCTTCTGATTATGCTGTCCTCCACTCCCTGTCAGCAAATAATTCTGATAATTTGGTTGTGCATCGTTATGCTATTTTAATTACAAGATGATGGACTCCAGTTCTGCAGCTGAGTCACAATTCCGTAATTCTCTTTTAACTACACCCCAAATACCTGCCACAGTGCTCCCATATTGACAATGAAACTCATTTATGTGTATTCTTGCTTTGCCAGGATCTCTGTGAAAAATTGTGCTTATAAAGCCCCCAAATGGTAACGTGATTGTTCTTGGAACAAATATAATTGTGAAAAACTAAGAGATGAGAGAGTGAGAGTGAGAGTGAGAGTGAAAGAGAGAGCACAATAAGTTAAATCTGAGGCAAATTTTTGTCTTTTTTGTGATTTCAGTACAAATAAAACTTAGATTAAAGTAAAACAAGATTATATAAAAATGACTTAATTATCTTAAAGCCTTGCAGGCATAAAGTGCTGCTCTGTTCAACTTGTTTTATGCATGCACATTCGAGATGCTTTGGAAATTGATACCAGCTCAGTAACCACTGATTATCATTTAATACATCTTGTGGGAGCAGGTTTCTCAGTGATTTCCACTTTTTGAGGTTTCGTGGTTTCCTGCATTATATTTGCCCCACATGTGCAAAGCCCTGCTTATTGTGTAAGTATGTGTGCTTCTGTGTAAATGCAATAGGTAGGCAGTTAAAGCTTAATCTTTCTACTGTGGGAATGGCTGTAGCATATGTAAAAGAGGTAAACTTGGATTGGTACACATACAAACTCTGCAACACAGTTAATATACATATGCATTGTCCTTATACAGGAACTTGAATACTGTATATCATGTCTGTACATGTATGAAAATACACACACACAAACAATCATTGAGTGCATTGAATGTGAATTTATTGTGTAAACACAAATATTCACAACAGGAACAATTCTTGACACTAGAAATGGTAAACTATTGGATTTGGTAATTGTGAACAGCTCCATAAAGGTCATTCAGTGTGTGCATGTAAGCACAGCTGTGTGTTTATGTGTTTGTGTATTGGATTATTGCAGTGCATCTCATTGCTTTGACAAAGGCATCATCATAAAGTGTTTCACTGGCTAAGCTGTTACCGGCTGTTGATTGAACCTATAGGTTATTCATGCAAATATAAGACCTCTCCTCACATCTTAATATTGTTTCCTGGTTAGTGCATATGTCATTATGTCAGTGGTGTGCCATGTTGCTGTCACATTAACACAAACCCCCAGTCTTTTAAACAGTAAAACTAAACTCACATGCAAAATCTCTGCTGTGATTTAAGTAATGACTTACAGTTGACTGTATAATAAGTATAGTATAGTATAGTATAATAAAATAAATAGTATAATAAATACTGCTAACTAAATAAACAGTAAAATGTCTGTGTTCTGTTAGTTGTACAATGAAGTAAGAAAACTTGGTACTACAGCATGAGCAGGATATTTTGTTCATGATGTTTGTTTTTGATTTGCATTACACACTCTTAATAAGCTTGAAAATAACTTCCCTTTTTCTGTTAGAACAGGGCATATTTTTTTAAATGTTCACACATGTACATTTGTTTAGGAGCTGCAAACTAAGTTTCACATTAAGTTTTTTTTTTTCCAACCATGCCTTAATAACAGCCCAGAAAGGAAAAGATTGTATAACCCACAGAAGACAGATGACAAATACGGCACGATCCAAAACAAATGCATTATCAGCATTCTTCAAAACTGAAATGTAAATGAAGATTGTGGTATCTTCAGTCTTATCTCTTGACACCTAAGATAATCACACTTGCATAATCACCACAACGCTGTGCATCTGGGCCACTAAGAAAACAATCACGTTATCTGTCAATCTTTTAAGTCTATTTTCACACTGCATTTTTTGCTTTCTCTATTTCCCCAACAGCAAACCATTCTTCGACTATGTAGGAAAAGATGTGTGGTTTTGGAACATTTATAAACAATGCCGGTGGCCCAAATAGGAGAGTGACAGAAAATAATCCTCTAAATAAAGGGATAAGTCCAATACTTTAAGTGGCCTTAGACTGGAGGGTTTAAGCCATCAGGGCTATGCAAAGGATTCTGAGGGTTACCTTCACTCTCCTCAGCCTGGGAGCCTTCTCACCATAAATCTGCTATTTAAAATGTAACACCCCACTGTACTCCTCGCCCTGTCCCTCCATCTCTCATTACCCATGCCGTCTTAAAGGTTTAATACTCATCTGTACTTGCTTTTCACTTGGTGCTATTTTTAAAAGCTCAGCTCCCATTTGTTGTAATGGAGTACAACATTTAAGGACAGTCTGGGAAAACCAGTTCCAGTAGATGGTTCTTGTTCCAGTGGTTGACAGATACACGCTGGTTAAATCTGATTTACAGGTCTTGGCACACTTTGGTAAGGTTTAGAGAGGATGATGAGTCCTTTTGCAATGTGCTTTGATGACATAGGAATGAACAACAAACATATCAGACTTAAGATAATAAGGAAACAGCTTCTGGCCTGGATTTCACAGAATCATATAAACTGCAATTAAAATATAGTATTATGTGCCAATGCATGCCTGTTGAAATGGTTAGTTTCATCTCTGGGTCGCTACGCCACATGCTATCAGTCGTTCAAGGAACAAGCTGTGATATTGGAATGAAACATCCTTCTTTCCTGCAAAGCCCACACCTCCACCCCCCGTCTTTCCCTCATTTTCTGTATTGTACTTTTGTAATTGGAGGTGCCATAATGAAATCAATTCAGTGGTGATAACAGATTTCACATCATGTTACCAGTTTACTTTGGAAGAGGCCACCACATAAAGATAAAAATATTCCTCTTTCATGCATCATCAATATCTTCATTATATGAGAGATGGGCGTCAGGTTGCATTTGCTATTTTCTTTTAATGCCACTTGACAGGGTAGCATCTTGCCTGTGTCTGTGACACACTGCGTTTTTGTCTATTCTATAATTCCACTTTTGCAGACATGCGGAAAGCAGTTTCATACCACATGATACATCAAGTCGTGATAAAGCTTGGAACAGAATGGATGTGCCTTTCTCACAATTATAATAGAGAAGCAGAAACACATTTAGTTGTACATTATCATCTTTCTGATTCTGTTACACTTCGCAATCTTTTTTAAACTCACACTTGCCAGATACACTTTTCAACATCACAGCAAAATTAGTATTTTTGTTGCAATAACCTGAAAAATTGATATATCGATTTTATAATAATATTTTTTTTTTCAAATATCAGTCTTAAGAGTCATATGTGGCTCCTCTGTGTTGTTTATTCTGAAGACTCAGGGCAGTGGTTTTAAAGTCATCTTTATTGCCAGTCACATTGATTCATATGGAGGCTGTGGCTGTGTTTGTTCTTTTACCATATACAGCTCTTCTAAAGTAACAGTAATAGCACATAAAAAACAATAGCAAATCAATGCCTTCAGATGATTTAATGTGTAAAGAGAAAGCAATAGATTCAATGTGATTCTCTTTATATCCCTATTGCTTATATTATCTTGTATTTCTCACTGACTTCATACAGAAAATATACAGTACACATGCATTTGAAAACATGCTGTAGTTTAAAATCTCAACCACAGAACTGACCAGTAACAGACTTTTATCTTTTATTTAGACGTTTGTCTTCTCTGCCTAAGTTTATTTCAGCCAAACTATGAATGTTTACCAAGTTAAACTGTTGCCTGAGCATTTTCTGAATGAATCCTGAGTTCTCACATGTGCTACACCCTAAACTACCATGTGCATCCACTAAGAAACTTGGTAATGTTGTAATAATTTAACACTTCAGAATCTGTGCCCACCTCACAGGGAGAGCAAATATAACTGTCTTGTTTTAAATGCAAGTGTTCGTATTTCAGCAGCAACACAAGCAGGGAAGAAAATGCAATGCTGCGTTTTGATCTAAGTCTAGCCTAATTATTTGGAGAGGAGAAGAAAGCAATACAACTGATTCTGTTTTTTTTCTCATTTTTTTGTCTTTAGGCAGTGTACCATTTTCCCTAGATACACACTACAAAGTGAATTCCAACTGTGCTCTGGGACACAGTGGTAAGACACAGGGATGTCCACAGGCAAAGGCCTGAAGTCACGCTCTGTGATGCTAACCATAGCTCTACAGTATACGCCTATTTTAGCCTTGGTCTAATTACTGTCAGGTGAAGGATAGGGGGGTCACCAGTGTCAGCTTGTGTTGATATGTGCAAGCTATAATACATGTAGGTCTATGCATGTTGTAACTGTACACACTAATTTACCTCACCTATTGCATAACACTGTACAGTAATGTATGTAGTATGGAACAAGTTTTTTTTAGGATATTACAATTTCTTCCCAGTCTCCTCTCCTCTCCCCTCCTCTCATCTTCTCTCCTCTCGTCTCGCCTCCACTGCTCCATCTGTGCCCTCTATATGAAAGGGAATAGTTGAGTAGGCCTGACAAAGGGCGGCACAGAAGAGGCAGAGGTGCTGAGGGAAGCCAAGCACTGCTGGAAGGGATTCCTATCTGTGTGTGTGTACGTGTGTGTGTGTGTGTGTGTGTGTGTGTGTGTGTGTGTGTATGTGTATTTGTGTACATGTGTGAATGTGTGTCATTTGAATACTACATTTCCCTACCTTTAATGTTTACTGCACACATCTGACTCTGGTAAAAATGTTTTTGAATACTATATGTGATACAAAGAAAAGGTACTGTAAATCAAAAAGTCATTTCATCTAGTGTGGTAACCCACTGTAGCCTAATATATGTACTGAGGTGTACTTAATGCCATCAACAATAATGAATTACCTAATTTACTGACACTGTCATCTATGTGTAGGATCTGTTTATTCATCCTGTGTTCAAGCCATCTAACTGAAATTGTAATGTATCTATTTGAATATTATTATTATTAGGAGAAAAGAAAAAGTAAAAGAAAAGCTTCAAGTTGTTATGTATGGTGTGTCTAAAAACAGATCAACACTGACAGGACCTGGTTCCTGCCCCTCACGCTTGTCCGACCATGCACGTCTGGCCCTACACATGCTGCCATCCGACCTGGGCCTGCCGTTGCTGGGGCAACAACAACAGCCGCATAATAGCTGGCGTGGCTCTGTTCGGCAGCTCGGCCTCATTATGCTGCTGATGGCTTTGATGTGGTTTGTGAGGCTCTACCTGCATTACTGCAGCCAGTGGCTCTACCTCCAGGCCATAGCAGTTCCTGTCAACAAGTGAGTTTGCTTCCTTTGATATTGCCCTGCACGGACACACACACACACACACACACACACACACATAGGTATGATGGGGGAATACATGGATACACATGCACACACACACAGCAGAATTACATAGACACTTTTTGAGCATGCACATTGCTGCTGACATAAATCCCTTCACATGGAGGACAGATACATACAGTACACAGATTACTGAAGCGCATAGGCAAACTGCAAATGTACCCACAGCTCAATAGACAGGCATGCAAGCTCAGAAACACACATGCAAAGTATGGTTGTGGTGAAATGGGACGTGGAGGGGGTAAGGAGCAGAGGAGAGAATGAGGAAGTGAAGTGTGTCCGAGTGTGTGTTGGCAAACACACGCACGCACACACACACACACACACACACACACACACACACACAGACTGGATACGCCCAAATCATCGGTTTGGAATCCCCCCATTAACATTTTAACAAGACTCACTCAATATTAAACAAAACCATTGTTGGAGGAGTTTGTTCATTTCACCACACCGCCCTAAGTCCCAAAAGGCTACATTATTTGGAAGGAATTTATTGTTATTTTTTGGTACACAGCATTGATAATAAATGGCAATAAAATACCACAGAATTGTTAAATCACACTGCAACATAGCATATGGTGCTGATTTAATTCATCACTATAAAAGGAGCTGGCTGCAAACATGCATAGAGGCAGGTTTTTATTACAATAACATGTGGGGTGCAAACATCACACATTAAATCATGGAAAGTGATAGAGGAAGGCAGACAGAAAAAATGTGGCTAAATGAAAAAAATGCACTGAAGGGGCGGATAGGAGGTGAAAAAACGAAAATATGAAAACAGAGGGGGTCAACGTCAGATGACAACTTCCACATGTCCGAATCTGCTGCTCTCCCTCCAAGCATTTCTCTCTCCACGCAATGTCCAGAGCTGGTGGTGCCCGGTGACAGAAAGAGAGAGACCAAGTGACAGTTAGAGTCACTTTCGTGATGGCGAGCCTCCCTCCCCTCTTGTTTCTATTTCACTCTCCTTTTTAGTCCTCTCTAACTCAGTCTCTCTTTGCCTCCTCCTTCCCATAATCCACCCTTGGACTTTAGCAGACAGCATAGTGTGCCCAGGAGCAACAGAGTCTCTGGCCCCATGGCCCCCTCCTTCGTGGTTTTTTTTCATTTTTTTTTTTTCAAGTAAAAGTATTGTTGTCTTGTGTTCAAAATTAAAAGTAAAGTTAAAAGTAGTTTCCTTTTTTTCATTTTTTATAATAGTAATAGTAATATTTTCTATTCTTGTAATAGATCATGATCCACATGCCTAACAATAGCACTGTATATGCTTAAACCATTACAAAGTACCACATGTAGTTTTTAAATTTCAGAACAATGTGACAGAAATACTATTGTTTACTGTAATAAGGAGTGAATACTGCCAATGCCAGAAATGCTGTTGTAATTTATTGAACTGGTTTCATCCCATTACATCAAGATTTACTATAAATGAAATATTCTCTTGTCATTCGTGAAATGAGATTTAACAATGTAATTTATCTAGAAAATACAATCCTATGCTATTTAATTAGAAAAAATAACACTAAAGGGGGCATTGTGGAAAACTCACTTTTCAGTGTTTATGCACATATATCTGGTCTTTGCTATGCCTATTGACCCATGACCTGAAATTAGACAACCCAGTGGGCTACCCATGTCAGAAAATACATGCCCCTTCCTATGTAAGAAGCAGGAATATTTCAATTATACCACCCTCTATGTGAGTATATCTCTCATAGCTCAACCCATAGCTCGAGAACTACTTTTTGAAGATGTGCCATTTTTCTCACAGGCGCCAGACTCACTAGCATCATGTCGAAGCTGAGCATGGGAACTCCTTTGTTGTTGTCTGCACTGACTAGCACAAATGGCTACATTTATGTCCATTGTCAGAGGACACAAGAGCTGAGTGGATAAAATTTATTTTTGATTGCAACTTTCCACCTACAGCTAGCAAAAATATTTACATTATCTACAGTATTTTCAAAAGGTATCATACACATACTTTGAGTCACTGAATAAACATATTAAAGCATAAATATGTCTGGCAGTAAAGACTTATCAAGTGGAAAGATTGTGAAATATGGACACAGTACAGCCCCCACAGTAGCTATGGATAGTTTGTACTGAGCAGTCTTTTAAAGAACATAAGCAAGTTATTTTGTAACTGTAACTGCCTCCCAGTTGGCTACGTAAATGTACTAAATGTCCGTCTGCTTTTTAGTCAGTAATGTAGCATATAGCTTGCTAGCTTCCAGTCTACATCCCAGTCAGCTTGCCTCCCAGTTGGCTAGTCTCTGACCTGCTAGCCTCCAGTCAGCCTCCCAGTCAGCTAGCCTCTGGTCTGCTAGCCTTCAGCCAGCCTCCCAGTTGGCTAGTCCTCAGCCAATGAGCTTCCAATGCTACCCACCAGCATGCTGGCCTGCAGCCTGCAGTCCAGCTTCCTGTTTGATCCAGACACTGGAAACATTGAGCACTCCCCTTTCTTGGGGACTTGTCTAGCTTTTCCTGAAAGGTATCTAGGGCTAGCAGAAACATCGATCCTTCCAGCTGCCCAGCAGCACAGAGACTCAGCTGCCCAGCTCTACAGAGCCCACACTGTCCAACGACCCAGAGTCTCCGCTATCCAGTAATCCTGCTGATATCTTTTCTGTTCCTCAGTCGGCGGTCCACCTGACACCAACTCCAAATCGGCTGTTATCAGTTCCTTCTGACACACTGCCTGACTTCTGAGATCCTCATTCGGTTGTCTTTGCTGAGACTCAGCCAGATGTCCAGCTGCCTGCCTTCTGCCCTGCATTCTGCCTCCACCAGCAGCTGAATTTTCTAATGCTATCTCACCAGGCCTCCGCTCTCTTCACTGGCTTCTAGAGCACTCTTGCCTGTGGCACTGGCCTCCAGAGGAGTCTCACTTATATTGCCAGCCTCCAAGTCATCCTCCAAAGAGGCTCTATCTGCCTGGTCCTCCTCCAGTTTTTCTTCCTGAAGGGACCAGCCTCTGCCGATGCCCCCCTGCTCAACCCTCTAAGGCGATCCACCATCTCCCTCCCTAACTTACTTTTATTAGATGTCTTTTTAACAGAGATCATTTCTTGACTATTGTTTCACATCCTCTGTTGTTACATATTTTACTTTCCTTCCTGCATCTTGACAATTATTGTATGTGTTTGTTACCTGCCGTACTGTGTTTTGGGAATGCTATCATTATGTTATCTCTGAATATTCTCACAACAAATGCTTACTACTTCACTGGGCTACTTCTGCATGAATAGTAACCGAAATATTATGTAACAGAGCAGTATATTACGTGAGGAAAATTTCTGAGAAACCTGTAATCTTGGTTGCCAATGTTGTATTTTCCTTCCTGATATCAGATCAGACTGCTGCTCAAACATATTATTTGAGAAATGCTGTTAAACTTGGTTACACCGCTTCCCTCTTTGCAAGGATGCCCTGGCAGGGCAGAAGCGGAAGACCAGAAACAAGGCTTAGAGTTGATAGGAAATTCATGCTCAGGCTTGCCAGAGCTGACCAATCAGAGTAGAGTCAGCCACTGTGATGAGATAATCTCTAGCAGGATTTTTCTGAGTTAAGAGATTTTCCTCAGATAAAACGTTATTGGACCTCTACTGTCAGATTAATGGACAGAATCTGAGAGATGCTTGACTATTGAAGCAAATCAGATGGAAATTAATGACCAAAAACAACACCTTTTCTCTCCCACCACTGGCTTTACCTCCTCCTAACTGATGGCAAGATTAACAAACTCATGAAGCTTGATGTGAATGGGGAGTCTAATTTACAATAGGGGGTCTAGAAAAGCTCTGTCATGTAAAAGCACAGGTGTTGATACAATTACTTGTAGCGTCAGTTTGATTTTACTTTATTTATATACTTTAATTAATATACTGTATCTACAGATTAAGATAATGACATTTGCTTTTAATACATATTACGTGTAACCAAATAGGGCAGCACAGACTAGTAAAACAGCCAGTTTGCAAATTGTCATCAGTCTAATTAAATTTGATTGACTCAACCAAAAACAAAATAACATAGTCTTTGAATTGCTAAAAGAAGTTGCCCTTGAGCTGTTAAGCATCACAAACAAAGATATACTACACTCATATTGACACATGCGCAAAATTCACACACAGTCTACATACATACACATCACCCGCTTCCATTTCCTCTCCCACCAGGTTCAAGTTCCATGCACACACGGTGGAGCTTGTATACCAGAGTTCCTTGCTCCACATCTGGGAGGAGCTGGCGATGCTGGTGGTGGGTCCCCTGACCTTGAACGCATTAATGTTCCTGCTGGTTCTGATCAGATGGGGCTGTCAACAGCTATTTGGCTCACTCCCTTCCTTCACGTCAAAGTTTATCATGGCTCAGGGAGTGTGGACAGTCCTCGACCCTCTGGCAGTCTTTGCAGTGGACGCCGTCCTTGGGGTAAGTCACTTAAAAATAGCTTGGACACTTGTGCACTTTAAATAGGAGTTCACTTTATCTTGGCAAAGTGACTTTAGATTACAAAAAAGGGGGATGGAATAGGCTGAGAAAGAAAATATGCAAGGATAGATAGATGGATGTCTTTTTTGGCAGTGGGTTAGATTTTGTCAACGAGGAAGACTAAAATGATTCTTCCTTTTACAGATGTCTAAATAAAACCCTAGTTAAATGCCATTGTAATGGTTATATCTGACCTAATAACTCACATTTTGTACTAATTATTAAGAAGTGAATCCAAATATCTGTTATATTTGTGAATGTGTGATGTAAGAGTGAGAGGAACACCAGCTGAACAGCATGTGAAACAAAATCTTTGAGCCATCATGTGATCTTTTCTTGATCACATGATGTCTTCCCCATATTGTGAATGTCCATCAAACAGTTTTTTATCTTTTTTAACTCAATCTCGGTCTCCTCAGCATCTCACCTACAGCCCTGACATACCAGTGGGTGACGCAGCCAAGCTTTACTGGCACTTCTATCGAGCTGACCAATCAGGTGCAGCCGGGGTGATCATCACTCTCTTCCTTTACGCAGTCCTTTTCCTGCTCTCCATCACCATCCTCTCCATTTACTTACTCAGGTGAGACAAACAGAAAGATGATGATGGTTAATTAATAAAGAAACAGTCTAGTCTCCATTGTCCTACATTAATGTAATGTTCTTCTGGGCCCAGGAAACAGACACACATGAGTGTAGTGTAGGATCTGCTTAACCAGTCTTTCTCCACCAGCCTACTGTACCAGACTGCAATAATGTCCAAGGTTATGGTCAGTCTTTTCTCTGAATAACAAATTCCAGTAAGAAGAGTTTAGAATAAACATATCTCAGATACTACAATCTTCATGACTGGACAGTCTGGCATCAAAGGTTACAGTGATTCAGAATTATTACAAAAACAGGTTTTATAATGATATGCTGCTAAATCGGTGTACCAAACAAAATCAAAACATGTTTGAATTACAGTAAATTACTGTATATATTTGTTTATACCATCAAACCTGGTGCTAATTCAAACATGTAGAAGAGCATCATTGTGAAAACCAAAAGCAGTTATGTCTCTTCTTCTTAGATCTCTTTTTGGTAACTGAAGCAATGATAGCAACCAACAATCATGTCATGACTAATCTAATTTTATTTTCCAATATTATTTTGATTTCCAATTATTATGAAAACAAGAAAATCAAGATAAAATGATTATTGTGTCGCATTCTGTTTCACAACAAATTGCATCATCTTGAGCCGCTTGCCGGTTCAGATACTTTTTATATTTAGTCAGGAGAGACCATGCCCTGTTTGGCTGATATCCCATGTTCAGATATTCCACCAAAATTAGCAGGTGTAAGCAGGTTTTTTAAACGTGGGTAAACCCGCTTTTGCTGATTGCCCCCATTTCCACTGCCAGTTGAGTCTGCCTTTCTGTTGCAATTGAGGACACACACATCTGCAAGGAGCACATCACATGCACTTACAGAGCACAAACAGATGCAGTGGAGAGAGTGAGCTGCTAGCCGCCGTGCAAACAGGTAAAACGTATCTGTCACATCTCATTCCTGGGTTGATGCTTCTGTAAAAGTGTCAGAGCCTCTGTGTAGGATGCTTCAATTAGTGATTGTGTGCTGCCAGGGTTGATGTGTTGTATTGCTTGCACATAAGCTTTCTAAAACAATAAAAAATGCTTTGTGAAATTATGATTATAATTTATCTTTTTATTTCTTTTCTGTTTAATTGTATTTAAAGTTCAAGAAAGTCCACTGTTAAAAATAGTTCAATAAATGCATGGTGTTTCCAAAGTCAATGAGTAATTGTGTTACACAATCTTGTTCTCTATATTGATCAAAATAATCGTGATTATGATTTTTGCTATAATCAAGCAGCCTTACAGCTCAAGCTGAGAAAGTGGGTATTATCATTTGGGTATTTTTGAACTGACAAGGCCTGTAGGGACACTCTGTCAATGAAGAGGAAGGCCTTTTCTGAGACACTGTGGCCCTCAACAGCCTACTATTCTCAAGCACACGTTCAGAAATAACTGCCTCTACCCCCACAGCCTTGTGCCTGTTCCTGGGCATCCATTTCTTTCCCTCATCTGTCCACAGAAAAGGAACAAATGCAAACAACAGAAAACGAAAACAAATATCTGTTCTGATTTTATAGTGGCATAGAATTACATTTGCAGTTATGCTTCTTCACACGTCTACTCACACACTGGGTTATCACTCACAAAAAAGCAGAAATACACACATGTACCACATAGTTACTTTTTTGGACATACCATAGTCTGCAATCAGTTCAAAAATTGATAGTGTTTCTATTTCAAAAGTTATAAGTGTATAATATAGCATGAACATGTAACCCCCATACATTATCCGATTAGGCTGAATGTTTTCCATGGTTGGTGTCAGTGCAGGTTTCATACATACTGAAATGGACTGCATATACATCATGGTAAATGCACATACATATCTTCATGCACTGTGTTCCAGTCATGTCTTTCAGATTGAGGTCAGCCGTGCTGAAGGATTTACTTGTTAGGTTGTATTGTGATTTAACACCTCAGACTGTTTTAGCAATTCTTTTTCTATTGAGCCTTCATGTCCACTATTGAGCTGTTAGCTGATTAGTGAGGCTGAGCAGGAAAAACAAAACATTGGAAATCTCTAACGGCTTAATTTAAAAAGCAAGGTCCCTGACTGTTGAGTCAAACATTGCCTTTTTCCTCGGTTTTATAAAATTACATTTTATAAAAGAATGACACTGCAATGCAATGGGAGGGCAGACTTAAACAGGCACTGCGTCACTACTATTTCCAAATTTCCAGCTTAAAAGATGAATATTGCTCTTTTTCAAATAATAGAAGGACAGCATTTTTTGCTCTATGGAAGTAAAAGAGTAGAAGGGTGGGTGGTAAATTACTGAATAACATAACTCAGTATTCATCCAAGGTGTGTTCTCCCACCCTCATATAAGACCAAATTCCATTAATGGCTCAAAATGTAAGAAAATTCTTATTGAATTAATCAGTTTGAGATTGGCGGGTGAGGAGAGGGTGCCATCTAATTTCAGTAAGCGGGACGCTTATCAGGCTCCAGCTAAATGGACAATATTAAAACAGCAGCCAAGAATAATGACTTCTGCCACTCAACCGCCACTCGGGTTTGGATTGAATGTAGGCCATGAGGCTGAAGCAAGGATGATCATTTTATGGGTTACAGTTTTCTATTGGCTGCAAGGAAGGGGCTCTGACACAGAGCATGACCTATTTCTAAAAAAATGCCTTGGGCTATATGTATAGATAGAATGGACTGTTATCCTTTTTTAATTACATTTTATGCAGTCTTTATTCACTGGCAGCAAAAATACATATTAGTGATATGCTTTGCACCTCCATCCTCTTTGAAACTTCATAAACACCCAAAAGAGTGATGTTACATTGATACTGGTGCAGTTTAGATCCAAATGATGAAGGTTCAAGACAAAAAATGTATGTAGTTTGTACTCCCTTGCTCATTTACCGTGTTTCTGTTCTTGTGTAGGCTTCTGTATGAAAGGATATTCAGTCAACTCCTAGAAATTATTTTCTAAACTAAACTGCAATAGCAAATACATTTTGTAGAAAAATAATTGCTAGCTACCATATTTCCGACTGAATGAAGCACTGCATTTATTAATGGCAGCAGGGTCACCACAGTGTAGTTGGGGAGGTCCAGTCTATTGTAAGGTTTAGGCAGCAAAAGCAAAAGGTCAAGGAAAGCTCATGGTTTTAGTTAAATGTAAATAAACATGTTATGTCTGAAGTCACAGTAAACTGTCTTCAGCATCAAACCAGATCACAATCTTTTCCTAATCTTAATCAAGTGCTGTGAATGCCCAAACATAACCAGGAACCAGTTTAATACTGGATATTGTACTGTAAGATCAGATATTTTTGCAGAAAACAAATAAGTTGTCATTTTACTGGTAAGTTCAGTAACCTGTTTGTAACTTGCCAAATATGTAAATCAACAAAATAACCTCTTTGTGTGAATATAAAATTTCCAGTCACAATTGCGTATTGAACAAAATTTGCTGTTGCAATTTAGTTGAATAGAAACATAATTTTTTTAGATTTTAGTAGAAAAGGTTGCATGTGCATATATGGGCATAGAGTACAGTATACCATTTAAAACAGGAACTAACTCAGAGGCAGGGGGGCAGTGACTTCAAAGTTTAGTCATTCATTGAACAACTCTTCTCAGAGGAAACTTCCTGATCGGTTGTAATATTATGTAAATTTCATGTGTTGGGAAACTGGGAGGCAGGACTCCTGTCCGTTGTTTGGCCTTTTGAAGGAGTAATATACAGCATATTCATTTCAATTCTCCTTTAGCCTATAATAAGACAGGAAGAAGCATGAATTTGAAAATACCTATGGATGAAATAATAACATTGTATGCGTTATAAAGGCCCAGTTTTGTAGTAATATGCATTTAATGTAAGTTTCCCACACAAACATAAGATGTTTGTCTTTTTATCCACCATGTTCATTTTGTGATGAATATTCTGTTGAAATGTACCATAAGTTAATACAAATCATTATGGTAACCCCTACACTGAAGAAGAACTGATAATGGTCTTGTCATCCAGGTCATATACCACATATAAGAATTACATACTTGCATTCATGGCACTTCGTACACCAAGGAAATGAGCCTGTTTTGAAGCACAGAGATGCAAAGATGGTGAATTCCTCCAAGTGAAAGGCAGCATAAATGAATGAGAAGCACAATTCAAGTGTAGGATGAAAATTAATGCATGCTATTCCTGTGTCTGAGGTTAAGATTCTACAAACATCCCTCTCCCAAGAGCGATGGGGAATGATGCTGAGTTCAAAGCTTCATAGCAGCTTCTTGTATAAATCCCTGTGTCCTTGATGTTGGTTTTATTTGAGGGTTGATTACCCTCTGACAGACTACAATCTCTATGGAAGGGCATAAGGTCTGCTGGTTTTGATGGTTGGCCAAGGAATTTGTTTACAGACCCAATGATTGTTTTTAGGGGTTGGCTGCATGCACCCTTGTGTGGCAAAAGAAAAATAACACTTTGCTGATGTGCGCTCATCTGGAGATATAAATCAATATGCCTTCTGCTGTGCCGAATGTTTTCTTGTGACTCAGGCTGGTCTCTCCAGACGTATGTGCATCCAGTATGTCTGTTGCATCTGCCATCTTTGAAGCTCAGCATTAACAGTGAAGAACATCCCAGGATCTGACTCCCACACATTAACAAATGCACAACCACGCAGATGCACAACCAAACATAGACATGGCTGCAGTCAGCTTGTGTTAGCAAAGTACCGTCCCCCTCACAGGCCAATTTGTTTGATTACTTTTGCTCTTTCATTGTGTTTTTATTGCTGTATTAATATTACAGAGTGTTACACTGCAAATATGCTTTGTGTAATCAATAGAAGTTTTATATGTTCTTCTAGAGAGTTTGGATCACTGTGATTTAACCTGCTCCATTAAAGACAACCAATAGTAAAAAAAAAGTAAAAAAGAGGACATGATCCTGTTTGGCACTGACGTAGCCACAGACCTTTTAGTTATCATCTCTGACATAAGTTAAAGATGATTGCATGTTTTCCTTGCTTTGGCATTTAACCCTATGTGACCTGTACATGGCAGAGACAGTGCATCAATATGCAACAGTCCAGCTTCCACTTAACCCTCCTCATATCTTGTTTCACACTTCCAGATTCCACAACGATGGACACATGCTGGACATCTTTCAGCGGCTGACAGCCAAAGAGGGGACGTACTTCCTGCCTCAAGACCTGGAGCTGTCCAATCAGGAACTGAGCTACATTGTCAAGAAGGCAGAGCAATGGAGAGGCTTCAATGGGGAGAGGCGCAAGGTAAGTATCTCACCGCTCTGAAGCCTCTCCTGCTTTTCTAGCCAATGCTCTTCTCTTCAAACCCTTGGGGATTAATTGGGCTAATGGCTGTGTTTGTAAGGACAGAATGGGCCAAAAGGTCATTGATACTACTTTGTTAGATTGGTCTGTGTAAAAGGGAGGAATTAGAGTTGGTTGTCTGTAACCCTGGGAGGTTTCTGCTATGGTATAGCTGTAAACGAAATCTTGATTGTGGCAGGATGAAGGTAAGAGGTACTTTTAATGACAGCCATGATGGTTTCACACTGTCCATCATTACCACATTCAATTTGGTCACTTTGAGGAAGAGGATGTACAGAAGGCTCATTTTGAATTTTCCTTAGTTAGTTTTCAGAAAGCTGGGGTCTTTAGCTTCATTCTAATTAGTACAAGATAATTACCAAAACAGAAAACCTGATTAGTCTGTGGCAACCAATTTCCTATGATATTTCATCAAAGAAAGATTGCTCAATCAACATACATGGTGTTATGCACATGCAAATATTATACTGGGGATCTTCTTAATGTGGACAACTGTCAGGGAATGCAGGATTCCACTTTGCATAAATGCATGTCCCCATGAAATTCCTATCACTTGGGAGAGTCTGTCACATGTTTGACAGCCCAGTGTAGGTCAATTATGATGACACAGGTCAGGGCAGTGTATTAGCACTGAGTCTGCACCCGATGTTAAATCTTTGCATAGTGATTGAAAATGTGACTTGTTGAGATAAGGGAAGTAGAATGCAGCGATCAAACCACACCCCCCCTTTAATTTAATCTGTGGGATTTGTTAGTGGAACACATTGCTCGGTGTTCACCATGTTCATTAACTCCCTTGCTCTCTACTTGCACAAGTTCATGTGGCTGTAGAGGGGTGAAATAGAACCCAAAACTACATTACGTTCTGTGTTTCTGGTGAAAGATGGACTTGAATGCCAGGAACTGGTGCACCATGTTGTCTTATAAGGAAGTGAACATATTCAACCAACACCAAAATGTCTTTTGTGAAGTTACCAATTGTTGCATGATTGTGATTTTTTATTTATAACAAGAACTCCCCAAGACTCCCCACATTGTGAATGAAGGCAATAGAAACATGATTAGAGCCAGTTCATTGAAAATTCCCAAGAAGTGATTTCAGCAGTGTTTCAGCCAATACATACATTTACATTTATTCATTTGGCAGACTCTTTTATCCAAAGTGACATACAAGTTTGGGAATACATGTTTACAATGTTTACAAATAAATACAAATCCTGTATTTATAATAATGATTGCAGTTCATCAATTAATGTGTATACAAATTAGTTTTGCTTGAGGGTTGATCTGATGTGCCACAAACTTACCATCATAGAAATCTTAGCAATGCTGGAATAGGAGCCATCATTTTGACTGGATGTAGTATCACTTGGTGATCTCACTTCACATGTTCTTGGTTGAGAATGAAAACAGAGCTTTTTACACCTGTCTTGTAAGCTTTAATGAACTGCAACCCTGGCTCTGAGAGGTGACTACACTACAACTAATTGGATGGTGATGGACCTGTTCATTTAGAGAAAATTGAACCTCCCAATGTTTAGAGACACTGAAAGAAATTACACCCCCAAAGTGTATTATTAAGAAAATGCTTCATTTAGGTGCTGATGGCCTCTTGCTGTGGTAGCACTGCTATATCATCATTGCATTACTGAATTTCTGCCTCCACAGCAACAATTACACCATACATCATATTGTCCCTAATATGGCACTATTAAACTGATGAAATGCTAACAGGTTAAAACATTCTCCAGCATGATGAAAATTTGGGGTTATTGCATTTTATGATTTTTACATTATTCAAGTGGGCCATTTTTCATCAAAATAAGATGGGCTTTGCTATTATTTCATAATTATTGTAACAATTTCTCCTGTGACAAGGGTCACTTTCCTAACTCAGCAAAGACATATCCCTATTAGACTAATTTGCCTACATGCAAATTTTTGTCATTTTTCCCCCATTAAGTATTTATCATAGACAGGAAAAAAAAAAAGTATTCATGAAGGGGAGCAAAGGAGCAGCCCGACAGAGCTGAAACTAATATTTTGCAACTCTAATGATTTTTTTTGCATTCTTAATTAGATAGAATAAGGTTGATATGATTAGGTCAGGATGTAGTGTTTTTCATTAAAAATACATTTCAGAGACTGTATTCCAAATGTGCCCTTGCAATTAAATAATGAATCTGACGCATTCCTTATTACGGACCCAATTAATATCAGAGGCAAGGGCGCAATTTTAATAACAGTGGGCCACAAGGCCTTCATTAGCTGAGTGAGAGAAATGAGGGATGAGGATAAAGAAAACAAGGCACTCAAAGGAACAGTTGCAGTCTGATATTGAGCCAATTTTAGAATGTTATTGAACAGTACACTCTTAAAAGGATAAAGTATAACATTTTCAACAAATCAGATCTGGGGTAAACAGGAACTGCAAATCCTGTGTGTTTTAACCTTATTTCATACCAGTTGTATGTCAGGTGCCAGACAGAGCAACTGAAAATGGAAAATCATTTAGAGGATCACAAGTGAAAGGTTAATCTTGTATTTAAGGTAGGTTATTACATGCAGCAGTAATTTTAGAACCTCTTCTATAGCACCCAATAGAGGGGTTTCAGATGCACTGGATAACCAGTAGCAATCTGTTGCTTGACTGTGCTTCAGTCAGGAATCCTTTAATAGAAACAAATTAGAAATTTCTCAGCAAGTTTGCATATTCCTTGACTGGACAACTTTTGATGTGTAAGTTTCCAGCAGTGTTGTGCAAGTTCAGACATCACTCTCTTCACTCAAGAGCTATCTCAAAGTTCACATCACACACATTTAAATTAACTAGTTCACATTCACTGAGTTTTGAATTTCCTTTTTTTTGTTTAGTAGAAGCTCCTTCCACCCATCCATCCCACGCCCCGAATCATTGCTACTTCCAAAACTAAATGAATTACGGTATTCTAGTATAGAATCACAGACAGAGATTACTTTCATTCAGCCTGCATGAACCACCTTATGCAGCAGTTAAAAACATAAAATGGATTACAGGCTACAAGCTCCACCACAGGTTTCATTACAGTTCTTAGCTGAAAGATGTGCTAGGATTTCAGTTCGCATGCTGGGTGCCGTAAATCCTTGAGAGCACGATTCCTCTTCTTCTGATGTTTATTGGCAGTTGGCAAAAAGTTTTTTTGGTGCATTATTGTCACTCTGGTGCGTAAGAGTTGACACTCTTGTTCACATTCATTAGTTGCAAATTGATATGTTTAGTTCACCGTTCACCAAAAACATGAGCATGTTAATTGAATGCATGTTCATGCACAACTCTGGTTCCTGGAAACTTTGTTACACACAGTATTATCTATAATGAGAAAACAAGCTAATAGGACAGATAATAACATGTAGGTTAAAAAAATCATGTGTATTATTCTGTATTTCATTATTGTTTATGTTGGGCAGGTAAAGTTAAAGCAAGTAAAACAAAATGAGATGATCATGACATGATCAATTAAATTAAGGCTAGTTTTCTGGATGTGCTGTGCTGTAAATTAGAACTCCGCAAAATCTCTCTGACAATGTATATCCCTCCAGCCCTGAAACACTAAAAAAAGAGTCCACATTTAATAACCAACCTGCAAATGGCCTATTATTATCAAACTTGTAATTTTCACAAGGTGGTCATAAAACATAATCTAATTTTTACTTTCTCACCAATTAACTTTATATTGAAAATTCCTCCATGCCATATCATCATTTGAGTAGCTTCAAGGTTTAAATATTACTTTCAGGTTAAGGTGTCAGCAGTACAGCTTACTGGCTAAGCAAAGACGATGAATGAGTCAAGGACCTATCCACCTGTGTGCTCTTTAATTTTCTCTCAGGAAGGAAGGTAAAAGAATGAGTTCCCATCAGACTATTGGCCTCACGTGTTGTGGATGAGCAGGTGAACAGCTGAGAGAGGGGGTATTAGCTTACTCACCAATTATGAAATTTTTCATAACTGAAATTCTTTCACACTTTTTGTTCCAAACTGCTATTAAGCAGATGTTTCATCTGTTACATTTTTACTGAGTTGTTGTTCCCTTCCTGCTTTTATCAGATACATTTTTTGGAGATAGGCTGTGGTATATTTTCATGCCTCCATGCCAGCGAAAGTCAGAGTGGAGGCATAAAATATTGGGGCATATTGTTTTCTGGTTGTCCATCCGTCTGTACGACCATCGGTATACATGTACATACGTCCGTCCCATTCTTGTGGACACGATATCTCAGTAACGTCTGGATGGAACTTCTCCAAATTTGGCACAAACATTGACTTAGACCTAAGGATGAACTGATTCGATTTTGGTGGTCAAAGGTCAAGGTGTGAACGCAATATCTCAGTAACACCTTGAAGGGATTTCTTCAAATTTGGTACAAACATTCACTTGGACTCAAGGATGAACTTGGATTTTAATAGTCACACAAATTATTAATATTATATATGACTCTGGATAAACAGGGAAATAATCTGAAACTAGTCTGAGGCATACAACCGTGAGGTGGTAATTCTAGTTTTTAATTGGGTTGGATTGGGTTATCACTGGGCACCACTCCTAGAATAAATTCAAAATAAAGTGTGTGTCTTTGCATTAGTGTTGTTTAGTAAGTTGATTGTATTTCTTTCTGCTAAAAACAGCCAGACCATTGCTCTAGCTCAAAGTCAAAACATAAACAAAGCTAGAGATTGCCAATTAAATTTAAGTGGAGATTGGCTCACCATAAGAAACAAATCCATAGGTTGTCTTGAAGTATAGCTTTATCGTTAGGTGACCTCTCGTGGCTGTAGTAGTTATAGTTTGAGAATGTACAGGACTTTTACACAGGGGGGACCACTGTTTCTTGAACGTTGAAACGTTAAAAGATAGTCAACGTTGTTTCTTTTATCCATGACTGTTCCACAATCTTAACAATCTGGATCCTATCCGAAGGGAGGGACCTTTATTGTCATTTAAGTTGTAGAACATGTTGCGTAAGTGCCAATGTGACTGTATTTGTATCTAGCACAGAGGCTAACAATAGTCAGTTAGTCAGTTAGAGGAAAATTTGTACAAAATGTTGTACAAACAAACAAAAACCTTTTGAGTACTATGATGCTCTGAACTTGTGAGTGTGCTGGCATGCTCCACATCATACTAGGGGTTCAGTAATAAGTAATAAGCCCCATTAATTATGTAAAGGCAGTGATGCAGATGGACCTAATTTATTGTCTCCTGTCACTTTCTTGATTACTGTACCTAGAAGGAAGGTGTTAATTTCGGTAATACTTTAGCAGGTACGCAAACTGTTTTTTCAGAGCTATGGCTATGACAATGACAGAGTAGTAAGAGTGCCAGCTTACGCTCTGCAAAGATATTTTGCTGTTAATTCACTAAAAGGAAAGTTTCCCAGTGGTGGTGGTGACACTGTGATAATTGAGAGGGGGAGCGATTAAAAGAAGCGGGGAGGGCAGGAGGGAGGGGGTTTGTATAATGGCCCTGGAGATGTTTTCGCAACCTGAACATTTGTGTACCTTCATGCCGTTTGTCTCCATATGTCTAGGTAATGGGTTACCAGCGGGTGAGTTTGGGAATACCCAAGGTGCTTTGCAACAGCAGCATGGTTGGTGGGGAGTAAACCTGTTGAGAATCAAACAGATTAGAGTGGTAATGATAACCTGAGTCTGGGAGTCAGTTAATCATATAAAACGTGGCATGATGGTACCACCTGACCAGAGAGACATGGCTTTGTTTAGGCACGCACTGCACTTGTTTAAGATCAGGAAAATAAGTTTATTACAGAAAAAAAGTTAACAATGACTTAAAGCACAACATGTTTATTTACATTTAACCAAAACCACTATCTTCCATCTAAGTTTAACCAAAGGGCTTTTGTTCTCTAAACATAACCACAGACAGGACGGTGGAGGCAAACCTCTGTCACTGGTGTGACAGTCGTGTGATATGTATGCCCACCATCGTCCACCCCAAACATCCCCTGGCGACTCCGCTGCTGTTAATAAACATAGGGTTGCTTCACCACACTTACTATAATTTCATTCATCACTGTAAATGAGAGCTTTGACATTATAAAATCTACCTGGCCTATCTACCTGGAAACTCTCCAATAAAGGAATTCAGTGGAACCTTACAACACCAACAATAAACACTATAACACATTGGGGTTATTCATCTGTGGAAATAGCACAGTAAAGTGAGTATTGGGCCACCTGAGATGCAAATCTAAAGGAAGACAGAGCTGTTGAGAGGGAGAGGGACAGAGGGAGCAGCAGGCTGTGACAGGATACACAGGAACCACTGTCACACAACAATAGAGCACTCAGCTCCTAAACAGGAACCCATAACAGCAACACAGGAACATCAGGAGAGGAGAGGAGGAAATGAGTTCTTCAGTGGCACAGGAGGGGTCGTCTAGAATCAGAGGGCATCTATTGGTCTATGGTGTGTGTGTCAGTGTGTGTATGTGTGGAGTCATTGGAATCCTCCCAACCCCCGGGTCACCTCTACCAAAGAGCTATGTGGTCAGCATGCATTGTGTATGTGCATGCATGTGCTCAGCTGATAATGTATGAATGCAAGCCAATTAATCTGGATACAGAGTGCATTTACACAGTATGTCTGCATGTGTGTATATCATCATGCACATTTGTGGGTACGTGCATGCAAACCATGCTGCGCACCTGCATTTGCTTGTCGCATTAGAGTGGCTTCTTCAATTACAGCGGATGGGTTTGTTTTTGGTGGACATCGCTGAGGGCGCCAATGGCCCAAGGCAATAGCAAGACAAGGACAGGAGTGACATAGGAGCAAACACAGCATCCACAGTCAGCACATTAGGCAGCTCAGTAAGAGATATGACTGCAACAGGTACATGCTTGAAAAAGACATGGACTTTGCTGGATAGTAATATGTCAAAGTGGTGCAAGGTGGTAAACAAGACACGAAATAAAAAATCAAACAAATGTGGACAATGCAAATGACACCACAATCTTATTTCACACATTCCATTCGTGTTATCTGAATATTTTCCATCATTGACTGAATTTTTTGACATTAAAAAAATCAGAGTTTCAACATTGGAGCAACGTGTCTTGCTATATGGGTGCTGACTATGGGTTGAACAGTTACAGACTGGAGGCCTTGGAGTTTTTCTAAGACTAGTATGGGTCATAGAGGGGTGCAGTCGTGTGCCCTTGGTGCTCGGAGGATCAGGAAATCCCACACTCAGAGAGTCCAGCTTACTTCTGATTACTTCTCTGAGAGAAATGTTCCCCAACTTCAAAACTCTGGCAGAAGTAGTGCTGGTAATTCTAGTCTCCATTGTGGCTCCAGAGCAGCCTTGTTCAAGCAAGCACCCAGTTTAAATCCATGGAGGAACGTTTGAGTTTAGGCAACAGGTCAGATGAGTTCAACTTAATTTCTTATCAGTGGTTTGTTAGTATTTTAACTGTAACTGTCTGTAAATTTCATCATTCACATTTGCCTGTTTAGGCACAATGGCTATGGTGTTTTAGTGCCCTGCTTCGATTGATCTGCTTCGTATGGTGTCAACATGGACAGTGGCAGTGTCTTTGTTCATCTTTTCTCTCCATGCCCTCATAAATGCATAATTTGAGTTGCTTTTGAGAACTAGATGCTATTAGGCTATGTCTCATGTGTATGAGCATCCACTTTATATAGTGTATATACTGTATTTATATATATATATATACCTATATATATATATACTGTATATATATATATATGTGTGCTGTGTGTGTGTGTGTGTGTGTGTGTGTGTCTTATCTGCTAAACTAGTAGGAGCAAGAGGCCATACACAATACTCCTGGCACACACATTGCCTTCTTGCTATACCAAGGCATGAGGAGGCATGGACACCAGCTAAAACCAGAGTCTCAGTTTGGTCTACAGACTCTGGTTGGATGGACAGAAGTTATCACTATGACTGCATGTTAATTTCCTATGAGGTTACAATCAATGCCAATACTGTATGTTATGGTTCACTCTTTTTAGGTATGCATGTGACTCATCATCAAGCTTGACTGTACAGTGCAGCTGGTTTCATACAACAGGGGACTCAATGTGCTTCAAGATAAAAAGTAAACAATAGGCAAAGTACATACATGATAAAAACATATAAGATGCAAAGGTATAACAATAAGATATTGTATTATAATTATCACCAAAAGGGAATGATAATAATAATAATAATAATACAGATAAAGGTTTTACCTGTTAGCAATATACTTGAAACCTGAAAAGGTTAAACTCTAAACCAAAAAATGATGTTTTAGGTAGTTGTTTTTAGTTTTAGAGAAGATATTGTTGTAGTAGTTTGTAATACAGTACCTTGGTTCATGTGGCAGAGATTTCCATAGAGTAGGACCATAATGACTAAGGGCACCATAAACTGATTTAGAATTTATTCTAGGTAGTTTGCTTATTCGGTGTGTACTCAGACCTCACACTATGTCCTATTTTTACATTTCACAAGGTGATACACTCACTTTTCTCACAAACACACCATTATAATATCTCTATCCCTATAATATACTATTTCTAAACAGACCCACAGCTCCAGCAGTAGATAGACAGAGAAAGGAGAAAGTGTTCCAGTATGAACTCATCGGTGTGAACAGTTTAATTACAGGGAGTGTCAGCCCCATTGCTTAATGTGTCCCTCACAATTAATCCAGGGAGAGGATGTCATTATCTACCAAAGCCTGGGCAGGCTTTTCTGTCTGGGAAAAGAGGGCGGGAATGAGAGAGTGAAAAAAAGAAAGCAAGTCAAAACAAGGAAGTGTCCTTTATTTGGTTACCAGCCTATGATATGGTCAACCTCTGTAAGAAAAAAAAAGGATCAAGCCAAGATGTTTAGAGATTGTTTGAATTTTTTGAATATTTTGTTCTCCAAATGTTTTGGACACTTGCATCTTATGAAGCCACCAATGAGAAAGATTATTTCAACTTCTTCATGATAGTCTCACCCATCAACTGTCAAAACATGTTGAGCTGGAGGAGGTTAAAGTGACACCAGGATTTCACCGCTTTCCTGTCCTTCCCCCTTCATCATCCACCTCCCTTCCTTCTTTCTCCTCCATCAAGGCAAATCCTAAGGAATTCTGGCCTGTTCTGCTGCCATCCCATAATGTGACAATGAAGGCAACAAATTGGACTGTTGAAGAGAAAACTTGTCTCATGCCACTTACAGAGGTTTTGCAACCAAACCTCCTGCCTCAGATCTGTGTATTTGATGTGGAGTATGGTTTAACTAAAATTTTAATTGATTAGTGGCACATGTGTAGATCTGTGATGAAAATTATTGTGTGCTGTATATAACGTGCAAACACATATACAAACATGCCTATGCAGCCTTTGACTAACAAAGACTTTACAGTTTGAACTCGACAGATCTGATTCTTTGTGACTGTCCATACTTAGTCACTTCTTTTCCCTTCTCTCCCTTCCATCCCTTTAAAGAGTTTGACCTTGACTGCTTCCTGTTGCCCGGAAGGGATGAGGAAGGTCTGGTAATTGTGACAGGTGTCGTGTCTTAACAGCCCAACATGACATTCCAAGGAGAGATAGACATTTGGAAGTTTTTTTTTTTTTTTTTCACTCATAACCTTAAAGAGACAGCATGGTTTGTGTGTGTATGCAGACACACAGTATCTGAGAGATACTGAGAGAGAGAACGTATGTGTGTGTACCTTCTTACCACTGATTCCCAGCATCATTTTGGTTAAGTGGCTTGGATACTTATCACCTCCAGCCTCCAAGGCCTGATTAAGTTCAAGGTAATCCAAAGTCAAATTCTGGATATCAAAGGCACGACTTGACTTTGGCATCTCTCTGCAGCATCTTAATACAAAGCCTGGTTTCCTGAAATTTTGAGCATTACATCTTGAAATATGTGTTCCATGCACTTACAGTGAGAGATATAGCTTATTCGCACCACAAAAGGATTACCTGAAGGAGGCATGTTTTGGTGATGTGATTGGTTTGGCTTTGATAGTACAAAGGTTTAGGACTTGTTTATTTCTGATTTTTGTTAACTGCCTATGGTTACAGGTTACTAAATCGTTACTAAAATAACATAAGTTCATATTGAGGCATGTTTTTTTAATGGTTTTAATGTTAGTCCTTTGCTTTTTTTTAGAATCTGGCTTTTTGCAGGTTTGAGTTTACATATTTACAAGTTCAGTCATTAATTTAATGTGATCAATGTTTTAATTACCCATGTTTACCCATGTTTACCCAAATTTAACTGTCATTGAACAGTCAATATAAAGGGCTTTAAAATATGGAAAGGACTTATATCCCTTGTTAAATAAAGATGCAGGTAAACTTCAATATGCTCCAGAACAAACCTGAAAAAGTGATCTCCTTAGAGCCCAGGATGAGTCAGACATGGCATGGAAGTAAATGATGGGCTGCTATCTGAGTTGTTTACTGTAGGCTGGGAGTAGGCTTTATTTCCTGTAAAGGAGATTAGTAACAGTGAATTATGCATATCTTATTTTCTGGATTATCTTGAGCACTCAGAGATACTATCACACTGGATAATCTCTTTTAAAGTTGTTCAGTTTATTCTAACTGTAAATATAGGCATTGTTGCTTGTTTATCTTTTCCTTAAGTCCAATTTGCTCTGTGCTACTTTTGGATAGAGACTATTATTACACTTTACCTATCATTATTCAAGTTGAAATGTCCATATAGACTTTGATATTTGCCTTGTAGGCACAGTAATAAGAGCAGGGTGGATGAAAGCTACTGTAGCATACTAGCCAATTTATCACTATGTGTGTGCATGCAGTATGTTTGTGTCCCTACATGCAAATATGAGTGGCTTGTCTTGTCCAGTGGTGCGTTTAACCAGACACAGACCTTTGCTTCAGCCAAATCAGGCCCAACGCAGACAGTGTGCATCCATGCCATTTTCAAGCTGCTCCAATTATATCTGCTGACCGACCACATATTGGCCAAATTTACAATAATAGCATATCTATTTCCATTCTAATGGTTGACATTGCTTGGCTTATCCATGCATGTATGTCGGTGGTCTTTCATGCTTTGTGGTTTGGTCCTTTCTCAGCCATGTGCAACGTGCTGTAGCCTGTCTTGGCCTTGTTTGTGTGTGTGTGTGTGTGTGTGTGTGTGTGTGTGTGTGTGTGTGTGTGTGTGTGTGTGTGTTGCATGAAGCCAGTGTGTGGCTACGTAACTGAGTTTATATGTCCATGCATCAATATCTCCGTAAATGAGCATGTGCATCTGTACAGTGTGACCCCTGACATTTAAAATATGTGCATCTGTACAACAGTATACGTGCCCATTAATTCAAATGTGCTGGAGTATGTGTCTATTAGTCCGTGTTGGCACGTGTTTGTGTGCCTACATACAGTCTGCATTAGTGGTATGAGCCCAAACCTCAGCAAAAAGGCGTTGAACTTGGGCCAGCTCTGATAGACAGGGTGCTGGTGTTGGTGGAGTAGAGGGAATGACCTTCTATAGCTTAGCGAGCCTCTGCACAGTACCCCCCCCCCCCCATCTCCCCACAATCGTCCATTCCCTCCCTCCCCCTCCTCTGCTGCCTAGCCCCAAGCGCCTGCAGGCGTTGGAGATGCATACATGCATTGCCTCACTGTGTGAGGCTTTGTCTGTTTGTGAGAATGGATGTATCGGTGTGTATTAGCATGTAGATGAGTATGACTGTTTGTGTGTGTGTGGATGACAATCTCTGAACAAAAGAAGTAGCAGTAGAAGTCTACTTTTCTCACACAGTAAACACTGATGCTCCTTTCTGCTAGCAGAAAGGAGCATCCTAAAGGAGCATCAGTGGGCACACAGGTGCAGCTGCACCTGTGTGCCCACTACATTTTCATGTTGTGATTGCCTTTTGTTTTGAAATATACACCTAAATGCTATTACAACGGCAATGTGGTACCAATATCAATGCAAAAAATGAAAGGATCGATCATAAAGTATTTTTAATGTGTAGTGGTTTGGTTTAACACACAGCACCTTCTATACAGTGGCTGATAAAGTTGTCATGGCAAAATAACCAATTAAGCATGCACATCAGAATGCTGATATATTATCATCACCACATACTTGGCTTAATAACAAGTGTGAAACTTACAGAATCCCTGAGCAGTTTCCCTGATATATTTTCTTGGAACAAAAAAAATGATCCTTTAACTCTAAATCTTTAGTTATTAACAGAGTTGTTCAGTAGCCTACATGTACAAACAAATCTCTATCAGCAAATTTGCAAACTGAACTGACTATACTGAATCAAAATTGTGACTGACCAAATCAGTAGCTTTAAGCATCAGAAACCCACCAGTGGCTAAGAGCACCGTTTTCAGCTCAGCTGTGATATACAGTATGTTACTTCCTTAGTAGCTTATTAAAAGACCATGAAAGCCACAGAAACAATCATAATATGATAACTCTACCATAAATAATGAGTTGCTAAGCTAAGCTATTAACCTTATGTGCAGTGCTAGGCTAGTTTAGTTTTGAATTAAACATGACAGCCTGAACCATAAACAGACTGAACATACTACTGAAGTGAAGACAACCTAAATCAGCGCTGAACATCAGGCCAAATGAACGGCATTGCATTCACTTATGTTGTACATACTGAAGTGCCTTTGAACCATGATACATTCACTTACTGTTTTACTTACTGAAGTGCTTATGAAATGTGATAAATTCACCTACTCAGGGGTAATGTAATGCTGTCATAGGCCCTTGGGCTTGACGAAGCCTGTTGGCCAGCAACCACATATTCGCCACAACCAACCTATTTACCATTGCACATACTGATACCCCCAAGTCAATCCTCACCACAACAAATATACTGTACATACATTCACTTAATTTACATACTAAAGTCTTTCAAATTACCCCCCCTGCGGTGGACCTTAGAGTACAGATTTGAGAGTTTTGTGAGAAGAAGGCAAAGACATTCCAGATCTTGCATTTGCTGTTGATGTGACTGCATTAATGAATCAACTAAATACTAAACTTCAAGGCAAAGGCCTATTTGCATATGAATTGTACAGCCTGGTGAAGGCTCTCATGAGAAAGTTGCAGTTTCTTTCAAGTCAATTGGAGGGTAACATTCTGACCCACATGTCAACACTGAAAGAAGCCACACCATCAGCTGAGCACCTCCGCAGGTACTCATCCATGTTAGGGGCACTGCACTGCACTGCTCATTGACCTGCAGTCTGATACACTACTAGCAGAGCCCTTAAAGTCAGTATTACTGCTGGAACAAACATTCTCAGTGATAAAGTTTAACATATCCAGATACAGATCCTCTCTCACTGACGATCTCCTGTCAGGCATCCTTCGTATATCCACCTCAGACATTTAACCTGACTTCATTGCACTTCAAGCCCAGCGCAGACTTGATTTCTCTCAATGAACAAGAAAAATAACTGAAAAACAATAAATTAGGTAATTAAACTACAAACAACACAGCAATAGCACTGTAACTATATAAAATTAATTTAATGCTGGTCTTTGGAATATTGCAAAAAAAGAGCACATTTTGTTCACAATCTTTTCGTGAATGTTGATTAAATAATGATATAATGTTGGAGTTTTTACTATTCCTGCTCCACATTTTCATTGCCTAATCATAATATCTACTCTTACCAGTAGCAGCTTATCAAAGCAATACAATTACATACCGCTTTTTATAAAGATATAAAAATTAATATTGAACAGAACTGAGTTCAGCCTATTGGTCCGGCCTTCCACAACAGTCCCAGTTTCTGGGTTGCCCTTTGGGAAAAATGAATTGCCCACCCCTGGTCTGGAATGGCAACTGGCGGCCTGCCAGCAATAAGTATCTTGATTATTTATTTATTTTATCTAAAGCTCCAAATGAACCAGTTTTTCACCAGAGCAGAACAAGAACCACCGTCACCAGCTGTAGTCCAAGACGGTTGAGTTAAGAGTCTGGCTGTTAGACTAGAGACCTGCTGCAGGCAGGACAACCCGAGTCGGGGTTAGCCACAGGGGCGTGTCTATGGGTGGGCTGGGGTGGTATGCCCACCCAGAGATAAGCCTTGCCCACCCAGAGGCATCATCTGCCCATCCAATGAAAACTGAAAAAAGCTACTTTTTTAAGCGTTCGTAGTTTTCTGTAATTTTGTCATTGGTCATCAAAAAATGCACTGCTTAAATATTGGCCATTTTGAAGGTGTGGGTGTGCTTAGTCAGTGCTCCTCCTTTACATTATTGCCAAACCACAACGCTTCTTCACACATGCGGTACAGACACGGTTAAGTGAATTGCAAGACCTGTTTGAAGCTAGCTGCTCTCAGCAATCCAATTAAAACTGTTAATACCTTTGATTCTTGTTCATTCTTTTTTCTGATTCTTATAAGTTGTATTAGTAGTCTTGTATAGTTTCACAGTTGAGTTTGCACATTTTGCAAGCTGTGTGTTTCTTTTAAGTTACCAGCTCAGTTGGTGGCTATTGGTTTAGTAATTAGCCAGCTAGCTAGCCAGCTCCAGGCGAGCTATAGCTGATTTGTTGCTAGTCACTGGAGTTGGTTTGTTGGGTATAAAATATTTTGACAGAAGGGTAACACAACTAGTTTTATTTAACTGGCTAGGTAAATCTTCCAGCATGGATAGGTGGCTCATTAAAAAACAGGCACCCTGAACCCCAGTGCATGCTCCCTACGCTGTCAAGCCCAGCACATCTACCTACACCGAGCAAAGCGTTACTGACGGGGGCAGTAAACTTCTGTCCTCCACAGAATCCAGACGCACCATCCTCCACCTCTGCTGTGTCTGCTCCTTACTTAAATATGGATAGCCAATCCCAGCCAATTTTAAGTAGTTATCCCAAGCGCCCATTTGGACAAACTGTGAGAAGCTTTAGTGCGGGCTGGTACCAGTCTTGACCATGACTAGAATATTCTGTCTCACATGATGCCTGCTTTTGCTTTGTCTGTTGCAAATTTGGGGTTTCCAATTCCGAACGAGAGGACATATTCATGAAATGTGGATACACTAATTGGAAGAGAGTGCTTGAACGAGACAGTGGTTTCCTTAAACATGCCTCTAGTATTCCTCATGTTAGAACGATGTCTGCATGGAGGGAACACCAGCGTCACTCAGAGATAGGTGAAAGTATTGGGTTACTGGGTCAAACCCAGATAGAGAAGAACAGGTACTATTATAAAAGCATAGGCGAGGTCATTCAGTTTCTCACTGTAAATGAGCTAGCTCTCCATGGGAAACGTCAGGGGGATGGGGATGAGGCAGGTCTTTTAATAAGGCTGTTTGATTACACCATTCAAAAAGATCATATTGGGCCAAGACATCGTTCTATCCTAGGCAGAACTATTCTAGTTCATCATACAAATGTTCATCATACAGGCACTGCTGCCCGCATACTGCATACTATTCTATTGTAGTCTACTGAAGATCCAAACCAAAATTTGCTCACAAGTTTTCCTCTGTAGTTCATACAAATGCTCATCACAAAATAAAAAGTTTAGTTTAATTATTATGTTCTTTTTCATGGGGTAATGGCCCCGGACCCCCCTACAAAAATTGGATGCTGTAATTGTATTCCTTTTGTATTTTAAATTCCAGTTGCATTTTCATCCATCAATTTCTTAAATTAGCCTTTGATTACATTCAGGCCCACCATCTAATGGATTAGCAAAAAGTTGGGCTGAAGCCAAACTTACTTGCCAACCCCTGGAATATAGAATATATTAAAGTCATAATAAGCATTAAAACAAATCCCTGAATATGGCTACATGTCTATTCCAGCAAAATTCTTGATTAGCCCCTTGAATCAAACGTTGTCTCAAAGTATGCCATTGGCATTCTTAAGTTAGACAGGTAAGCATCTTTGTTTTGACAAGTCCCTGGGAATAGTGCATGGATCCTCTGGTACCCTCAGTGTTGCCTTTAGTGGTCTCCAGTTTGGTCATGCAGTGGCAGAAGCTGCCATTCTATTTCTTGGACAGCAAGTGACCCTGCTGTGGATGTAGCCTACTTGTTTCCAAGTCAATGTCCAGTCCTGGTAGTGAGATCTGCTTGCCATCTTCTTGGCTGAGTTTCACTCTCTTGAGACATCAAGCTCACATTAGTGTTAGCTACACTGTGCCTCAAGCCTTTTTGAAAAATCTAAAATTAAAGTATTCCTTTGGTAAGTAACTCCTGGTCTCGCTCTTTTTTTTTTTTTAGCTTTTCACTTTTCAGCACCATTCTTATGTCTCCTAAAGTCCACCATGGTTGTTTACAATTTTTTGCACTGAAAATGGAGTCACAGCATTTAGAAGTCCTTTCAGTCTCCTGGGCTTCAGCCCAGGAAAGCCCGCACATTAAATCACCCATGCACCTAGTAGTGTACATTGTGGAGGTATTACATTCACTTACTGCTGTACATGCTGCAGATTGCGTTTGAATGGTGATGCAACAATTTAGCTCATGAGAAAGTGAATGAACTACATTATCAGTGACTACAAATAAAGGACGGACCTCTTTACCTTCCGCCACATTTCAAGTGATGAAGTGTAATAAACTGTACTATCATCACTATACAAGCTAGCCTGTGATGAGCAACAAAATGCCAACTATAGAACTAATAAAGGGTTAAGATAATGAACAGTGTAAGTGCTGGAACAGCCAACGGTACTCCTGGCAACAATACATCTGTGATGGTGAATAACAATCTGCTAAAAGTTGATCACCAGGAATCAGGTGGCCAACAAGGCCACTGTTCTTTGTGATAAAAGTATTGCAGGCTCTTCCACCACAATTTTGAAACAAACATCACATAACCGCTGCGGGTTATGCAATAGAGGACTTGGTAAGTATTGTGATGTTTGTGATTGCTGTATCTGTGTGATTGTTTCCTTATTTGAGAATAGTCTATGATGCATGTTGCTTGGGGATAATTGTCACTGAAACTCTGAGGCCTTATTCTTTTCCCTCATAAAATTTTCAAGTATTGGTCTCCAGAGCAGGAAGATCTAACAGGCTGTGCTCCCGCTCTTTACAAACTATGTACCTAAGTCTGTGAACAAACCAAGATACAGCCTCATTATAACAGGTAACAGTTGTTCATGGACCACAAACTTGATAATCCTTGGCTGTAAGAGAAAAGCTGTGAGGACAAAAACTCTCAATACCTACACCTGTGAAAAAGCAGTGTTAACTTAGCTGACTTGAGCTGTTTTACCATTTTGGGCTACACGGATGCATGCTAGACATTGTTAGGTCAATAGAGATTGACTGCTGTTAACCAAAATCCACCATGCTGTTGTCATTTGGAAGAAAGTCTGTTTCTGTTAATATTCTTTAGCTACTTCTAGCAAGCATCTTGGTCCTCAGCACACCCAACAAATCGATGTAAAATGCATTGTCTCAGACAAGTGAATGCATGCATTTTGCAGGGTGATGCAACCTCAGTAATGGTGACTTGTTTACGTCCTTTACTTACCCACAGCCATCGCGTGATTCAGAGATTCAGCATCTTGCCTATTTTTCATTTGCGGCCCGCACGTCTCCCATCAAAAATAAATAAAGAAAAGATCTGTTGACATCATCCCAGCAATAATACATAAAACTGGTACCTTCCACTATAGTTGTCTATATCTAGGCTTAATATGAATATGACACAAATATGAACATGCCAGCAACCTCTATGTAGAGAGATAGATCAGGCTGGTGGTAGCAGAAACGCAGCAGAGACGCAGCCGGTGCAAACATATATGCGTGATTCCCATCAGCCACCATGCTCACGCAATGCAGGCAGTGTAATCCCAGCATAACTTGCTGGTACTAGCCCAGAAAGCCAAGCCCATACATAAATTGTTCCTTAGTTTTAATTTCCAAACCAACTCATGTGCTATCTGCATCCAAATTCCTATGCACAGCTATGTCTTACTCCCCTTCTCTAAATCCTGTCTCCTCCAGGTAACAGTACTAGTGCTCTATCTCCATCATTTCTCTGCTCATTACAGTTTTAAATATGTCCTCAGTCACAGCAGCAGATCCCAATATTCCCAATCAGGCCTCTTGCCAGAAGCCCCATTCCAAGAACTAGGTCCAGAACCAGTATTCTCTCAAATCCAAACCTTTATCCCCCGCTTCACATTGCTCCAGTCTTCCTCTCAAGTCTCAGTCCCATCTATACTCCTAGCCACAGCCAGGGCTTCCATGTGCAACTGACACATAAATAACCAAGCCTGTCCGCCACCCAGGCAAATTCAAATGCACCTGTCAAAGTGATGAAGCACCCGCCCGCAGGGAAGCATTGTTTACATTTTCACTCCACTCTTTGCAAAAGTGAGATTCTAATTATTTTCCCACTGTAAATTAAAGCCAAGTGGGACAGAATTACAAACCAAAAGGATCATGGTAGTGGCAGGAGAAAACCCCAGCGCTCCCATGTATGAATTGTGCAAAGGGTGGGAAATCTTCTGTAAAGTGTCCTTGAGTGCTGTGAAAGGCGCTGCCAAATAAAATGTATTATTATTATTAAGAAAATGAAGAACTTATGCAGTGTATTTGTGGTAGACAGAAGGAAGGTCATGATCTTCTCTCTTTAAGACTGGAGATAGTGAGAGTGATAGAGAGGGGTGAAAAGGGGGTGTAATGAGTATACTTCTGTTGTGCTCATTACAGACAGGATCTAGAGAACTTCAACCAACTGGAATAAATTATGCCCTCACATTTCATATATAATTATATGCCAAAAATGTGCTGCATTATTTTTCATACCAATGGACATGGAGAGAGAAAGTCAGAGAGAGCAATATAGATAGAGAGTGAGAGAGAAGTGAAAGATTTAATTAGTCTATGGGAATATGCAAATGGTAGGCAAAATTAGATAGAGGAAGGGAGATCTGGGTAAGAGAGGGTGCACAAATGGGAATGATTGCTATCTAGTTTGGATCAATCATTTAAAGATCAGGAGGAATGATAGGTCTATACGTGCCCACGCCTTAGGCTCCTGTCCTGGACATTTGCCAGCCTGGCTCAGAGTGTCTACCCATGGAGACTTCTCCTTCTCTCCTCCCTCTAGTCACACATGGATACACACACACATATGTGCTGGTTTGTAAACAATTTGTTCAAACACTTACTTATATGTATACCCATATGTATACCCATTTCCAATAAAAGCTTAATATTAAATACCTATGAGCAACTCACTCTGGGGCCTAGCCTATAAGTTTATTGATAAGTTATGCTACCCCCCCCACCCCACCCCCTCCCAACCACATTCATTTAGTTTATGGCTTAAACTGTCTCAGTGTGGTAAAATTATAACTGACTTCACATCCACTGGGTTGGTGGTGGTGGCCTGAGATGGTGAAACCTGCTCCCCTCCTCTCACCGGTCCATGATGGGAAGAACTGTCCTGCACGTCCTCATCATCGTCTCTCTTACTCCCCACGTCATTGTGTGTCCAGTATACAATATGCTAAATGTTCAATGGCATTCATTATCATTTAAATTAAATCTTTAAAAATATATATTTTTGATTTTTTTTTTTTTTTTCAAATCAAGTATCTGGAACAGTAATGTACTTAATGAAAATACCTGGGTTCTGTGACAGCTACATTTGTGGACATTGAAATTCTGCACTGTTGTGGAAATATTGTATTGTATTGAACTAATTCATAACAGAGTCACACCATGCAGCCTGGCACTAATTTTACGTATACAATATGAAGTAACAGTGACTTCATTAATAAATACATCTAAATACGAGTAAAACGAAAAAGGCTTTGGTGGATCATAGTGGTAAGATGATGTAAAACAAATCATCATGGACAAAATCTCAGTGTAAATAATGACCAAAATCAACACATTTTATTTGATGTGCTCCACTATAAATAACTAGTAGGCCTATAAGAATATGTAGAAGACGTGCTATATGAATGTGCTTCAATATAAAAAGGTAAGAAAGTAAAGCTCTTGTGATAATTTTATCTGACAAGTTGTAATATCTGTCACATGCATCATCAATTTCTAATAAAAATGCTAAAACAAAAAACAAAACAGGTGAAACTAAATATTTTTGTCCGATTATGATTTATTGTTTTGAATCCAAAGTGATTTTAAGCTCTAAAGCTTTTAACTGAATGACTCGTTTTCCCTTTAACATCACAATTAACTGTCAACACGAATTTTCCGTGATATCAACGATCGTAGGTTTAACACCATCTTACTTTTCAGAACATTATCTTCATTGTTTGTTGCTGTTGTCATTTGTATAAATTAATGATTTCAAGCCCCAAGCAAGTCCTGTAGCAGTCTTATTACTCCTCCATGAAGTCCATTAGCATAGTATTTATGAACATGCAGCGCCAGATCCAGAATGCCGTTTGCTCGTTCTCATAGCCCAGAGGCATGATGAGAGTGGCACTACTGCACATATTAAGTGGGCGGCATGACGCGGAAGTAACCCGGAAGCCAGAAACTTTTCTGGCGTATGCGCCAGGTGAGCAACTTCTATAAAAATGAATGGGCGCCATTTTTGATCTGGTATCCAGTTTTAATAATACATCCATGGTGCATAGGCATTGAGGATAATCCTGGGATCCTTTACGAGTGATTAGCTATATCGAAAGTATACTTGTCAAGCTGTCCTTGACTCAGCTTCTACAATTCTGAGATTAGTTAGGATATTGCTCACATTATATATCACATTACATTTCATCATTTGGTACTAGGACTGGGCAATTAATCAAATTTATTTTTGATTATGATTTTGGCCTCCAATGATTAAAAAAACTAAATAATCAAAAGAAAACTATTATTATGCCACATTCTGTTTCACAACAGATTTCATCTCCCGTACAAAAACCATCCAACATTACTGGTTCTGCTCTCCTTACTGAAATTATGAAAATAGATTTGTTATTGCAACATACAAGTTCTCTTACACATTCACCAACTCCGTTTCTGATTAAGACATTGGTCTATGATGCATTTTCGCTGTTCCTATGCAGAAGTTCATCTGCATCTCTCTCTCTCTCTGACCCTGTGTATGAGGGGCGGGACAGCGCTCACACACACCTTGGAGCACTGTGCAGTACACACACACTGAGACCCTGCTCTTAGTGACAATGGAGAGAACTAAACGTTTTGAAGTGTGGTTTAGTCTATTTCATTTAAGGATGGAAACACGAGTGATCTCTGGACACATCCAGTGAAAGTCCATCACATTCAGAGAGAGTAATGTACAGTTGTCGACCAACTAGCTTGCAGCTCATCCGTCGCTCATCCCACACTCAGATAGCTTTAACTTATATCATGTATTACAGGAATAACTACATAGACACAACGCTTTTTGTTTTGTTTCAGTTTTTTTATTTTCTGTTCTTTTTTCCAAAGTCAGTAAGAAATCATGTTGAATAATCGTGATCTCAATATTGATCAAAATAATTGTGATTTTGATTTTTGCCATAATCGAGCAGCTGTATTTGGTAGACACTTTTATCCAAAGAGACTTACAAGTGAGGTATAACACTAAAGCTTCAGTGCAGTAGGAGACCTTAGTGTAAGTACTAAGTACTACATCTATTCAATAAGTGCAAGAAGATCAGGTAAAGTGAACCAAAAGTAAATAGTAAGTGCTAGTTAGGCATGTTAGGGTGTTAGGAGAGGAAGTGCTCTCAGATGAGATGTATCTTCAAGAGACAGTCCTGCTTGGTAGCTTGTCCCACCATCGGGTAACCACAACCAAGGGATGCAGGGATGGTAAAACCAGATGATATTCCTTGATAGAACGCAGTGGCCGAGAAGGAGCATGTTAGTTTGATGTTCAGCTCTGCTTGCCTATCTGTAAAAGTATATGCATTCCACCATACCCTGTGATTGGTTCCCATTTTGAAACTGGCAATGGCAAAGTTTTCTGCAAGGTCAAGAGGTCAGGTTTGCCTACTGTTTTGGTTTTTGACAGGGATATGCCACATCGGGTCACAATGGAAATGTCCTTTTGTAAAAATGGTCAATTCTAGACAGTGTGTTTATGTTTGACATGTGAGAAAATATAAGGAAAATGCCAGGCATTGATACTTGTGGTGGTAAAGGATGTGTGAGACAAATATATAAAATACACTGTACCTTTCCCAGACAAAGCTATTACTAGAAATATATGTCACACAGTGGGAAATTACTACCTAATTAGCAGAAACTGTCTGCCTTCTTTTTAGCTGTTAGATGAAGTTTAAATCTCAATTTAGAAGTGAATATGAATCAGTTTTTTTCTAAGTATAACACAAAACTATATCTTTTTTAGAATGTGGTTTATTTATCCTTATGTCGGAGGCAGTGATGCCTATTTTTTTAGCCTCAAACTATGATTTTAGTAACAGTAATTCCAAATTCATCTCTTGACAGACTGTATATTTGCACTCACTTGAATAAAAATGATGGACATTTCAGTCAAATTTTATTACAAGTCACAGTGGATTTTTCAAAAGAAAACCTTTCCACAGGCGCCTGTATTTAAGTCCTGATTGCCTTTATTCTGCATTCATTTGTGGTATGGTATGATTTGGTAGGTGTGAAATCGCATCTTCTCCCAGAAAGACAGACAGACTATATTTGTGAACCATGGAGCCATGTCTGCAGCTGTGCCATCCCCACATCCTGTGTCCCTGGGAGGGAGGCTCCCATTCTCCATGTGCATTTGCAGTAATGTCTACAAATACTGAAATTTATATCCCTGCTGGAAAACATGGTTTGCCATTTATAGTCATCCGCTAAAGGAAATAAGGCCCGTCTCTCTTGATGCAAGTCAAGGGACTGATGCAGACTCTATCAGATTTCTAAATACAGGCCCCAACAATAAATCCCAGCTTGATTGGGTTTGAATTGGGTTAGCTCACTTGAATGCTATCTGCTTAACCCACAGCTGGCCTGTCTGCTCCATGCAGGCATTGAACCTAAATCAGTCACTTAGTGCTATCACATGGAACAATGGTGGAGTGGAGAGAAGCACTCAAGCTAGGGCTAGAAGCCAGGCTAGTACCATAACGTAACACAACAGACCAGAACAGAGTAGTGTAGAGCAGACAGGCCCTCTTATGCTCTTTCCTTTTTGTGTCATAGCAATGATGCATCCTGAGAGCCATGGTGCATTGCATGAAATGGCATCACCCAAACTGAACACACAAACACCTTTTCAGGCTTTTGTCTAGTCTTGTCAACTGGATTTCACATGCTAATTAGCGTAGGATGGTGGCATGGTTAACATGAAATAAATATATATTTTCATGCAAGCCAAAATACATACACATGCACACCACACAGGGGAATTTAAGCAGGTGTGTTTAACCAAAGTGACTAAGGGCACAGAGGTTGAATCCGTGGTGTTTCTATCACCACTGTACAGTTCCTACAAATCCCAGATTGGGGCCTTAGCTGGGTCATAAGAACACATCCTGTGGCCAGTAGAGCAGGAAAGGATGTTTTCTTATTTGTGACTTTAAATGTTTATGATTTCGTGCTGGATCATGAGCAAGCAGGAAGAGATGGAGGATTTTCTGCACATTCCCACTTGTGTTTCCTCAAATAATAAATAAATGAAAGCAGCAAATCAACATACACACACTACCCAGACAAACTGATTGCTGCCTTGCCGAGGTGCTGATTACTGAAGGAATTCAGGTAATCAGTTTCCCCCCAGTGTGGACCAAGGCCAAGCTTGAGGCAAGGTGCAGTTGAGGCAATTTCACTAATGAGCAGCTGCATTACTGTTGAAGAGATGCCCCCCCCCACTCCCTCAACACATACACAAACCATCATTAAATGTTCTTGGCTAGTCCTCTTTCTCTCTGCACTCATGACTTTTTGACATTTTGACAATGAGGTCCTTCCAACTCATGGGGTTGTCTGGTTCACGCAATGACTCTAATTACAAGTGTGATAATGGCTCATTGTTTTCATGGTGAAGTGCCTACAGTTGTGTTTGGCTAACTGTTTATAAGTGTGGAGTGACAACCATACACTATTAAATTAAACATCTCCTTCAGCTTGACCCTGCCACTCATGGCCTGCTGAATGAGTCTGCCTTTTTCCTTTATCTGTATTTTTAGATGAATCATAATTACGCAGCCAATTAGAAGGTCACCTTGAGTTTTACAAACTATCTCTTCTTTGTGACTCTAACTGTGTGTGTGTGTGTGTGTGTGTGTGTGTGTGTGTGT